>NC_051388.1:47209411-47221911 GCF_015228065.2 Penaeus monodon | reverse complement strand
TCGTCTTTCTCCTCCTTCTTCTTCTTCTTCCTTTTCTCCTCCTCCTTTTCATTCTTCTCCTTCTCCTTCTCCTCCCCCTCCTCCTCCTCCCCTCTCCTCCTCTCCTCCTCACCACTCCTCCTCCTCCTCCTCCCCCTCCTCTCCCTCTCCCTCTCCTCTCCTTCTTCTTCTCCTCCTCCTCCTTCTCCTCCTCCTCCTTCTCCTCCTCCTCCTCCTCCTCCTCCTCCTCCTCCTCCTCCCCCTCCCCCTAGCGTGACCAATCGGGCGCCTAATATGGTATTCCTTTATCGGGGTCATTGTATCGTCTCCTCTTACAGCTCCCAGAAGTCGATGGTACAACTGGTAGCAATATCATCTTTACAGTGCGTGCGTGCGCGTGTGTGTGTGTTGTGTGTGTGTGTGTGTGTGTGTGTGTGTGTGTCTGTGTGTGTGTGTGTGTGTTGTGTGTGTGTGTGCGTATGTGTGTCGTGTGTGTGTGTTGAGTGAGTGAGTGAGTGAGTGAGTGAGTGAGTGAGTGACTGATTGATTGATTGATTGATTGATTGATTGATTGATTGATTGATTGATTGATTGACTGAGTGAGTGATCAAATCGAGTGAGAGTATTTCTTGTCCCTATCTGCGTGTGCGTGTGCGTGTGCGTGGGCGTAGCGAGTAGCGTGAGAGCGTGGACCCCAGCCCATGACTTTAATGTCCTCCTACGCTGCTGAGAACTTTAGCTTTGTTACGAGCGGGGAACGTATCCTTAAATATGACCGATCGCCCAGCGTAAGAAAAGGACGCACACAAAAAGCCATGAAGACATACACAAAAAAAAGAAAGAATAACATAAATAGATAAATAAATAAATCTCGCTCTTGGAAGCATCTCCGCGTACTTATCCAACCACTCCACCCCACTCCACCCTCCCTCCTCCACCTCACCCCTCTTCACTCCACCCCCCAATACACCACAGACCACACCCTCCACCCCCATCCCTACCCCCCCTTCCCCACACCACTCCCCCCTACCCCCCCATCCACCCCCTACACACACTCACAGCCGAGAGTGCCCGTCGTAGATAACACTAAAGCGGCATTCCTTGCCTCCGCCTTCGCCTCCTTCGCCTTCGCATTCGTCGCCTCCACCTCCGCCTCCAACTCCTTCGCCTTCGCCTCCTTCACCTTCGCCTCCCCCTCCTCCGCCTCCTTCAGCTTCGCCTCCTTCGCCTTCCCCTCCGCCTCCGCCTCCACCTCCTTCACCTTCGCCTTCGCCTCCTCCACCTCCGCCTTCACCTTCACCTCCTTCGCCTTTCGCCTCCATCGCCTCCTTCGTCCTTGACATACACCCCCGTAATTTTCTAGTTTCCAAACGTAGGCCTAATGTATGTATGAAGTGCCGCAGTAAAAGAGAGAGAGGCCTATTGCATACGAGATGGGGCTGCAGTACGCGGGTCTTCCTTCGTCTACAAATGTGCGTCGCGTTTATGACGTCATTCGTTTGTTATGGTGATGGCGATGGGAAGTCCGTGGCGGTGGCGGTGGTTATGGTGATATAGTATGGCGATTGTGATGGTGACTGTGATAGTGTTGGTAATGATGATGGTGTAATCATCATCATCATTAGAATCCTATCTATTATCATTATGAGTAGTAGTAGCAGTAGTTGTAGTGACATGAATAATATGAATAGTTGTAGGTGTAGTAGTAGTAGTAGTAGCAGTAGTAGTAGTAGTAATAGTCGTAGCAATAGTAGTAGTAGTAGTAGTAGTAGTAGTAGTAGTAGTAGTAGTTGTTGTTGTAGTTATTGTTGTTGTTGTTGTTGCTGCAGTATCATAATCATCATTATTGTTCCATATAATCAACAATAGTAACACTCTTGATATTATAAAATGATGATGATCATGATGATGATGATGAATAGTAATAGTAATAGTAATAGTAATAGTAATAGTAATAGTAATAGTAATAGATAATGATAATAATAATAATAATAATAATAATAAAAATAATAATAATAATAATAATAATAATAATAATTATTATTATTATTATTATCATCATCGTCATCATTATTATTATTACAATTATCATAATAACAATAACAAAAAGCATAATAATAAAATAATAATAATAATAATAATAATAATAATAATAATAATAATAATAATAATAATAATAATAATAATAATACAATGACGAACTAAAATCTACGGTGATATTTTGTCAATTTTAAACTAACCGCCCGCACGGCCAGCAAATAGTTAGCAAAATAAGGATATAGACCTAGGAGTACCCGTTGCTAGGATTTCGCACATTGCTAAAAACTAGTTTATGCTATGAACAACAGTATTGGCGGTGCACTGGTACGGCAGTTTAAGCAACGGAGGACGAATGTGAAAATCCGGTGAAATATTAAAAAAGATTTAAAAATCACTATTATATGCAGAAACTGTAGTTAAAACATTTGTTTTTTCTCTTTTTTTCTTTTATTTTAATATGTATGTGATGTTGCCACTGCGAGAATTACAGGCTGTACTGGCAGGTCGGTACAAGGTTGCAACATGCAACGCGGAAGAAAGTCAAGTGTAAACTGTGTAATTACGAGTATAAACTTGTGCATTATATCCCATAGTGTCATGCGATCTACAGTCTTCCAGGCAAAGTAGCATTATATATCTTATATTCGGGATGTAATATCATGTTATGACCGTATATCAAATGCAATAAAGTCTGCCTTGGCCCGAGCAGTGGTCCGCCGCAGTGGTAGATGAAGGGAAGGGTTATGTAATTACTTTTTTTAACCGAGGTACTAGATGATATAATGTTATCTCATAGAAATGTAGTATTAGTATATCATACAATCATATACATTTTAAATTTGTAATAATAGTAGATCATATAATAATCTCCTTAAACTTATAATATAATAACTTAACATAACGTTGTAACCACATATCAAATATACACCAAACGTTGCCCACGCCTCCTAACCGCAGAACTAACCTTAAAAAAATACCAAGAACAAAAATGAAACCCAATCGCACACTCCCCCTCCCGCTCTGGATTACCCTCAGACAGGATTCACCGATTCATACATGCATGCGTAAAAAACACAGACATGCAATAACCCATGATACACAAAGGACGAGAAACCCAGTGGCGACAGCATGTATTGAATTTATTACATGGTCTTCTCTCGTAGTTACTAATTCTCTCTCGTTTATCATGTACACATAAAAAGAATATGTAGATTATTGTTATTTTTTCTTACAATGCTTCCCTCTGTGCCGCCTCCCCTACCCCCAGTACCCATTACCCCCCCCCGCCTAGATCTCGGTCTCATCCTCCAAAAGTGTAGTTGGAAAAAGTGTAAAAAATTAAATGTAAAATGTAAATAAATATGATATGAACTACAGTTATATAGGCCGTCCATTGATACAGCAGTTTAAACAAGGACGAATTTGAAAATCCGGTAAAATATATGTAAAAAAAAAAAAAAAAAAAAAAAGAGAGAGAAAAAAAAATCCTCTCCATTAACAAATGTATTCTTATTGCCACTTTCCCTCGTTCTTTCGTCGAATTCTTATTTCACATTTCGTATCACGAGAAAAAAGAGAGAGAGGGAAAAGCCCACCGAAGATTTATTCATTTGGCAGTTTCGCTGAGCCAGGCAGTCATCCGGCAGGACCCGCGACCCGTAATCCCGACCCTGCGGCGTGATTGCCTTGTCAGTAAGATTGGAAATCCTATATATCACTTACAAAAACGCGCCCTTGTTCACGGTCAAATACGCATGCACAGAGACATATTCACGCAAACAGACATATACATTTATGAACGTCCGCACACGCACGCACTGATACAAATCACAATCTCTCTCTCTCTCTCTCTCTCTCTCTCTCTCTCTCTCTCTCTCTCTCTCTCTCTCTCTCTCTCTCTCTCTCTCTCTCTCTCTCTCTCTCTCTCTCTCTCAGACAGACGACAGACAGACAGACACACACACACACACACACACACACACACTACTATATATTTAAACACAACATAAATCATCCTTACGGAGGTCTGCAACAAGGACGAACGAACTATTTCGCTCCAGTGCCAGAGGGTCATATTCGAGCTTACCTGAAAAGATGAGAAAAATACATTACTCACAGGAATTTGGAAACATTTCAAGCAACCATCTGAACTTACATTACAAGCTAATATTACAATACAAATATGGTTTGTTTAGTAGTAGTTGGAGAGACGGTGGTGTTGCTGGTCATCATCTCATCATCATCATCATTACTATTATCATCATCACCATCATCGTCATCATCAATATTTTCATTATAATTATTATTATTAATTATATTATCATTATCAATATTATTATTACACTTACTTTTATCATCATAATTATTCTTGCTATGACTTTTATTTTCAGTGTCATTATCATCATCGTTGTTGTTGTCATTATTATCATTATCATTATCATCATTACTATTACTATTATTATTATATTATCATTATTATTTTATATTAATTATATTATTATCATTACGTTATCATTCTTATTCATATTATATATTATAATTCATCAACATAAAATCGCAGCATCAGAAATTCACAACGAAAATAAATATCATTCTGTTCATTATCAATCTATACGTTAGTGTCATATTTAACAAAAAGAACCTGCATTAATATATATATATAAAAATAAATTGTGTATATAATTATATAGCATATATATCATGTATATATGTATATCACATTATATATATAATATATATACATATACGCGTGTATATGCGTATAAATATGTACCAGCGGCGATGCTAGTGTGAGCGTGAGGGTGAGATGGAAACAGATTCCGGAATATCAATATCCTCGTCAAGTTTATAGTATTCCGAATTCTCTTCATGTTGAATGCTCGCATACAATGAGTAATACCTCCTCCGAATTCAGGATTGACCTTGCGGGATATTCCAGCCATAAGATTATATTGCTGCGAGCGAGCGAGGGGAGTGAGGAGAGGAGAGGGAGGGAGAGGGAGAGGGAGGGAGAGGGGAGTGAGGAGGGGGAGGGGGAGGGGAGTGAGGAGGGGGAGGGGGAATGGAGTGAGGAGGGGGAGGAAGAGAGAGAGAGGGCGAGGGGAGTTACGAGTGGGAGGAAGGGAAGGAGGGAGGGAGAGGAGAGTTAAGAGACGGAGAAGGGAAGGAAGAGAGGGTGGGGGAGGGAGGAGGGAGGAGGGAAAAGAAGAGGGGATGGAGGGAGGGAGGGAGGGAGGAGAGAGGGCAGGGAGAGAGAGACGGGGAGGGAGAGAGTAGGGGGGAGAGGGAGGGAGGGATGGGGGAGGGGGGAGTTAGGGCGGGGGGGAGAGAGAGGAGAGAGACGAGACGGAGAGGGAGGGAGGGAGGGAGGAGGGAGGGAGAGAGGGAGGGGAGGGAGGAGGGATGGAGGTAGATAAAGGAGGGAGGGAGGGAGAGAGGAGAGGGGGGGAGGAGGATATAGATAAAGAGATAAGAAAGAAAATAAAAGAAGAGAAAGAGAAAGAGAAAGAGAAAGAAAGAAAGAGAAAGAGAGAAAGAGAGAGAGAAAGATGGGGGAGGGAGGGAGGGAGGGAGGGAGGGAGAGAGAAGAGAGTGAGAGAGACTAGGGAGAGGGCAAGACAAAAAACACGAAACACCACCACACAATACCCTGGGCATGCCTTCGTTAACCCTGCCTCTTGGACCTTGGTCAATATCTCAAGTTGTCTCTCTAACTCCTTCAACAAATTCAGACTCTCGAGCCGCCGATCAAGTCATAGTATAACTAGCCAGCGGGTGGACGGTGACATGGTGACACATTCTCGGGCGGGCTGAAGTGCCGGGAGGGGGGCGGGGCGGGGCGGGGCGAGGCATGGCGGGGCGCCCTGGTGACACGCTGCGGTCCGCGGTGGGGCGGCGAGGAGAGGGTGGGTCCGAGGAGGAAATTGGTGTCAGAAAGGGATCTGAAAAAGGTATATTGGGGAGGGGGGAGGGGGGAGGGAGGGAAGGGGAAAAGGGGGGATGGGAGGGATGGGTGGGTGTGAAGGATGGGTGGGTGGGTGTGGTGGAGGGTGGAATGAGGGGGGGTGGGTGAAGGGGTGGAGGGATGAATGATGGTATGGATGGATGGATGGATGGATGGAGGATGGATGCGGATGGATGGCTGGATGGATGAGGAGGATGGATGGATGGATGGATGGATGGATGGATGGATGGAAGGAGGGAGGGAGGTAGGGAGGGACGGATGGGTTGGAGGGAGGGATGGGTGAGTGGGTGGGAGGGATGGGTGGTGGGTGCGTTTGAGGATGAGAGAAGAGGAAGAGAAGAGGAACCCAAGGAGGCGCGGGGGGGGGGGGGGGGGGTCGGGAGAGAGAGGAGAGAGAGGAGGGAAGAGATGCGGAGACAGAGAGGAGAGAGAGAGACACAGAGAAGAGAGATGAGAGAGAGAGAGAGAAGAGAGAGAGGGCGGGGAGAGGAAGAGATTTAAATAACGCCGGGCTACCAGCCAAGAATATACAGTTCCTAGAACCGGGGGGCTGCGCAGAGGGGAGAGGAAGGGGGGAGGGGTTCATCGCTACATAGCACGCTCTTACCCCCGTATTCTCATTAGGTCGGTAATCCCCTAGGAATGTGAGCGCGCGAAGACTGATCCAAACCTTTTCTCGCAATAATCCTCTTGATCATACTCCGCTGTTATTAGACTTGATCAAAGAAAGGCGGAGTTTGGGCTGATAACTATTGGTATTCTGTAGACGAATAACCTTTTTTTAATACTATATACATACATACATCTATGAGAGACGTATATAGAGATTAATAGATATGAATAAGATAGATATATAATAGAAGATATATATATATATCAATATATCTAGAATATAGAATATAACACATATAAATATATTACATATATAGATATATATAATAGTATAGATAAATATAATATACAAGATAGACATAGATAGAACAGAGAGTATAGGATATAGATATTAGTGGATATATATAGATAATATATATATTAAGATATATAATATATACACAACACACACACACACACACACACACAACACCACACACACACACACACACACACAACACACACACACACAAACAACACACACCACACACATATACATACAGTACAGACAATATACTATATATATAATATATTAATAGATATCTAATATATATGTGTGTGGGTGTGGTGGTTGTGTGTGGGTGTGTGTGGGTGTGTGTGGGGTGAGTGTGTGTAGTATAATATATATACATATTACAATACCTTGTAATATAGGATATAATATATATATATATATAGATATGAATATATATATAAATATAATATATATATAATATATTATATATATATATATATATATAACATGTATATACATTATACATATGTCTATACACCTGATATACCATAATAACAATATATATAATAACTAATATATATAATCTATAGAGATATAACAAATACACATATATACACATATACAAACATATACAACACACACACCCACCACACACACACACCCACACCACACACACACCACACACACACAAACACCACCTACACACACACACACCACACACACAAAATACTCTCTCTTCCACTGGTCGACACGCACCGGGGAAAGGGAATAGCGAGGTTTATTGGGTAAATATATTTCAGTTTCTATGAATATATTTTCATCGCTTTCCGAAAAGAAAGAATCCCTGACGTCTGGACACTTCCCTGCTCTCTCTCTCTCTCTCTCTCTCTCTCTCTCTCTCTCTCTCTCTCTCTCTCTCTCTCCTCTCTCTCTCTCTCTCTCTCTCTCTCTCTCTCTCTCCTCTCTCTCTCTCTCTTCTCTTCCCTCGCCTCTCCTCTCCTCTCTCTCCCCTCTCTCTTCCCTACCTCTCCCTTCTCTCCTCGCCCTCTCTCTTCCTCTCTCTCTCCCTCTCTCCCTCTCTCTCTCCTCTCTCTCTCGCTCTCCCTCTTCTTCTCTCGCCCTCTCTCCTCTCTCTCTCTCTCTCGCTCTTCTCTTCTCTCCTCTCTCTCTCCCTCTCTATCCCTATTCTTCTCCCTATCTCTCTCTCCCTCTCTCCTCTCTCTCTCTCCCTCTCACTCTCTCCCTCTCTCCTCTCCTGATCCTCTCTCCCTCTCTTCCCCCCTCCTACTCTCCCTCTCCTCCGCTCTCTCTCTCTCTCGTCCTCTCTCTCTCCTTCTCTATCTATCTATCGATCTATCTCTCTCCTCTCTATTCTATTCGATCTCCGCATCCTCTCCCCCCCCTCTCCCACTCCCGACGCCCATCATCTCCCACTTTCCCTCCCTCTCCCCCTTCCCCTCCCTCTCTCCCTTACCGCCCTATCCCCTCTCTCCCCTCCATCGACTCCCTTCCCCTACCTCTCTCAATCTCTCTCTTCTCTCCCTCTCCCTCCCTCACTCTCTCCCATTCTCATTTACTCCTCCCCCGTTCCCCTTTTCTCTCTCTGTCCATATTTCCCCGACGATTCTTATTCTCCCTTCCCTTCTCCCCTAATTCTTCGTTCTATGGCAAACCTTCTTTTAAATTCCTATCTTCAGTTTTAATTTTCTTGTTCAGTTCACGTTCCACGTTCCTATTCCCTTGATTCTTTCCCTTTCTTTCCCTTGTCCATTGCCTTTCTTTATCCTTCTCCTTCTGCCTCCCTCTCTCCCATACCACCACATAGAATCTCGAATCTCGCCCCTCTTCTTCTGTCCTTGCCTCCTCTCTTCTTTTCTCTCGTCATTTCCTACTTCCTCTCCACTTATTCTGTTCTCTGCTTTATATTCTCTCCTTCCTTTAATCCATTTGCCTCTTTCTCCTCTCCTTTTACCCATCTTTTGTTTTCATTTTTGTCTCGCATTTCCTCTCTTCCACTTCCAATTCCCTCTCTTGCATCATATTCCATTTCTCCTTTTTTTTGTCCTGCTTCGAAGGACAAAGGTTTTTTCCCCTATCCTTAATCTCTTCCATGCCATCCCTTTCCCTTCCTTTCTTTTCTCCCCCTCTCTTCCTCTCACCCAAAACTCTTCTCATCAATTTCTTCCTCTTACACATCCCGTCTTTTCCCAATCCATGCGATCCTGTTCGTCTCTCCCCCCCCCCACTTACCCTTAACATGACTTCGCTTCTCGCTATTCCCCTTTTTCTATTCATACTTATTCCATTTACCATTATGCTCTATTCTCATTGCCTCCTTACCTTTGTGTCCTTTGTCTATTGTCTTTCTCTCCTTCCCCTCCTTTCCCCCTTCTCTTCCTTTCCTTTTATCCTTAATACCACTGGTTTCTCTCATTCTACTTTATTCTTCCTATGGAATGCCTATTTTTCCACACCCAATCACCCCTTTTTGCATACTTGTTTGGTTTTTAACTTCGTATCTCCTCCTTTCCTATTTTCTTCTCTTCCTACTCTCTTTCTCTCCCCTCATCCGCTCTTCCCTCCTCCTTCCCCCTTTTCTTTCTCTCTCCTACTCGTTCGTAGCCCTTTACCCTCCATTCCCTTCCTTTCTCTTTTTCTTCCTCCCTCCTACCTCTTCTCCCCCCATTTCCTCCTCCCTCCTACCTATCCCTCTTCATTCCTCTGCACTTACCTTCCCTCCCTCTCTCATTACCCTCCCTTCCTCTCTCTCTTTACTCTCTCTTCCTCTCCCCCGCCCTCCTTTCCTCCCTCCCTCTCCCTTCTCTCTTCCTCTCCCCCTTATCCTCCTTTTATCCCTCCCTCCCTCTCCCCTCATCTCTCCCTCTCCTTCTCTTCCTTCTCTCCTTACCCCCTCCCTCTTCCTCCCTCTCCCCCTCACCCTTCCTCCCTCACCCTCACACTCCAAAGTCAATCCTCCGTCAAGTTGCAAAAACCCACCGGGGGGTCGCAGCCTCGCCGCCGCCGCCGCCGCTGAACACGAATGAGCATTAAGGCATTTTGACGTAAAGGAACACCGACGGGGCTGAGAGAGGGAGGGAGGGTAGGAGTATGAGGGAGGGAGGGAGGGAGGGAGGGAGGGAGGGAGGGAGGGAGGGAGGGAGGGAGGGAGGGAGGGAGAGAAGAAGGAAGGAAGGAAGAAAGGAAGGAGGGAGAGACGGAAGATGGAGGTGAGGAGGGAAAGGAAGAGAGGGAGGGGAGAGAAGCAAGGTAGAAAGGAGAGTGTGGGAAGGAGTAGAGAGTGGAAGAAGTAAAGAGAGAGAGATAAGAGGGGCAAAGATATAGAGAAGAGAGGAGAAGAGAAACAGAAGAGGGGAAAGGACTGATAAAATAAAAGGGAAACAGAAGCAAGGAACGAGACAACCGGGAGAGAAAGAGGTAAGAAGGGAAAAGCGAGAGCGGAAGATAAGAAGTGGAAGGGAAGCCGAAAGAGGGCCAGGGAGGGGCGAGCGCGGACCGCAGTGGCACTTACGAGGCGCGAGTTGCAGGAATGCGGAATGGTACGCCCGCGCGGGAGGGAGAGGGACACGCAGGCCGGAGAAACACACGGAGCATTTTCCCGGCGAGGAAAATTTTCATCTCTCGTACCCGGCCACAGGTGCGCGCGCGAGAACTGCCGGGACGTGAAAAATGGAAGCGAGGACACATATTCGTGAACCAACTGTCCCGCGTATAAAGGTCAGGACAAGGCCAGCGGACCCTGCAATAAATGCAGCTGCTGGTTGCACTCACACTTCTACAGCGAATTTATCAACAGAAGCGGCGCTGAATCAAACCGCCACACATACAGCCACTACACATCCGCCATACTACCGCACACACCACCATACCACCATACTCCCACGTCGCCATATTGCCTCGACGGCAGCACCACAGGAGAAGCAACCACAGCAATCTCCACTGCAAGAGACATTCACAACACGTAGCAAGCCATACATACACGCGCCGCACTTTTCGTGTTCCTCCGTGCTGAGGCTGGGCGTGCCGGTTCCGGCGTGGGGTGGGGGTGGGGAGGGGGAGTAGGGGAGGGGGAGGGGAAGAGGGAGGTGGAGGAGGGGAGAATAAAGGGGAGGTGGAGTAGGGGAGGGAGAATTGGAGAGGTAGAGTAGGGGAGGGGGGAGGGGGAACGGGGGAGGTGGAGTGAGGGAAGTGGAGCAGGATGGATAGTGTGGGGGAGGTGGAATGGTGGAGCTGCGAAGGGAGATGATATAGGAAGAGACCGTGAGGAGGAGGACGTAGGGGGAGGTTGAGGTGGGCGTGGGGAGGTGAGGTGGGCGTGGGAAGGCGGTGGGCGTGGGAATGTTGATGCGGTGAAGATGGTGTTGATGGGAGGTGTTGAGGGGACGTGGCGTGAGGGAAGCGGTGACGAAGTGGTGAAGGAGCGGAATGGGGGAGGGGGGGGGGTGAGAGGGGAAACGGTTGGCTCGTAGCGCCAGTCTTCTTCCTTCCGATCATTAATGCATCTCGTGCTTTGCCTCTTTCTCTTTCTTCTATTTCTTTTCCCTGCGTGAGATTCTCTCTCTCTCTCTCTATATCTCTCTCTATCTCTCTATATCTCTCTCTCTCTCTCTCTCTACTATCTCTCTTATCTCGCTCTTCCTCACCTCTGTCCATCCTGTTTCTCCTCTTTTTCTTTCTCTCTTTCTCCGTGTATGTGTGGGCGTAGGCGTGGGCACGGACATATGCTTGTGCGTGTTCGTGTGCGTGTCTTTCCTCCCCTTCCTTCTACCATTAAGCCCGTACCTTAACAAAAAGCCAATTCTCTCGTTCATTACCTTGTTACTATTCCAAAACAAGACTTAAAATACCATTTGCGCCCTTACGACCCAACAATATACGACAAACGACAAATAAAACATAATCCTAACAAAACTGGCTTCTCGTTCCACCTCAAACCTAATTAGGCTATAAAAACGACCCGCCAAAATATTTCTCCAAATTTAGAGCTCGACTTCATTCTCATGCAACTGCAGACAGCGCATTCAAGAACCTCTCACTCTCTCAACTTGCATGATCTGCTCAGTCTCTGCAGTCTTTCTGTCTCTCGTCTCTGTCTCTCTCTCTCCCCTGTACCTGGCATCCCTTTCAGCTTCTATAATCTGATCCTAATATTTCCATCTCCCCCTTTACCCCGAGATAAAGATTCCCATCTTCTTCCTTTCCCCTATCTCCTTTCCCCCCTCCATCCCTTTCCCTTCTCTCCTTCCCATCTCTCCTTTTCACCCTCTCTCCTTTCCCCCATATCTCCCTTTCCCACTTCATCCCTTTACCCCTATCTCAGTCTACCCACTCTCCCCTCTCTCCTCCTCTTGTGGGGTCTTCTTGCTTCGGTGCCGAAACTCGGCCAGAAACTGATGATGGGGAAGCAGCCTCGACTCCCTCCACGTCAACGATCCTTCCGGAGACCACGAAGGAGGGCAAGGAAGAAGCACACGCCTATGTAACGGGATATGCATGGTAGTGTATCTGTTTAGTCGCCTGTCTATATTTCTCTCTCTTATTTCTTGAATTTATTTAAATATGGTGCCTTTACTTATATGTCTGTCTGTCTGTCTCTTTCTCTCTTTCTCTTAT
>NC_051388.1:47201911-47204411 GCF_015228065.2 Penaeus monodon | reverse complement strand
GGAGGAGAGTGTAGAGCGAGACAGCGAAGGACGATAAGAGAGAGGAGAAGGAGAGCGACGAACGGACGAGAGTGGAGAAGAAGAAACGAAGAAGGGAAACAGAGAGGAAAGGGAGAGAGCGAGGAACGGACGAGAGAGAGGAGAGGGAGAGATCAAAGAAGGACAAGAGAAAGGAAAGGGAGAGAGTGAAGAAAGAAAAGAAATAGAGGGAAAGACCTAAGAAGGCAGAGAGAGAGGAGAGGGAGAGAGCGAAGAAGGACGAGAGAGAGAGAGCAGACACAGAGTGAGCAAGTGCAGATGTTGCAGGACGAATCGAGGACCAATCTGCCGACTCCGCCAACGCTCAAGAAATGGCCTCGGGTTTAAGTGAAGGACGTATTAGAAAAAAATAAAAAACCGTACTACAAGAAATAAAATTAAACTAGAAACGAAAATAACTAAAAACGAAATAAAACATGAAAAAAAAACAAATAAAAAAACAAAAACGAAACTTAAAACGAAATAAACAGTATTTTTTTTTTTTTTTAAATCTAGAATCGAACGATAAAAAAATAAAAAGTAAGGCGGTATTACAATAACATTTCTAGAATAGTACTATAAAAAAAAGATTCTAGAAAGGGGAAAAAACGAATCTAAAAACGAAATAAAAGGCAGTATCCAAAAAAAAAAAGTCTACAATCGTACTAGGAAAAGAAAAACGAAACTAAAAACATACCCCTAAAAAAAAACGAAAAGAGAAAAAAACTATTCTAAAACCCCAGACCTAAATATACGAGAAAAATTAAGATCAAAAGTTAACGAGGTATTTAAGAAGAGACAAAGATGACATTAAACGTAACCTACTTTCAGAGGAAGAAAAGGAATGTCTTCTGAGGCCAAAACAGTCTGGTTGGTTATTTCGGAAACATAATGACGAGGATGAGGTTCGTGATAATACAGGTGTGATGGGCACAGCTATAATGTGTATATATACTGTCCTTGTATATTTGAAGACATGCAGACTGTGTGTGTGTGAGGGTGTGTGTGTGTGTGTTGTGTGTGTGGTGTGTGTTGTGTTGTGTGTGTGTGTGTGTGTTTGTGTGTGTGTGTGTGTACAATATACATATATTAGCCATCTATATACATATATATATATATATTCATTATATATATATATATTCGATGATACAATATACCTATTATATGTATATATGCTATATATTGTATATAATAGCATATATGTATATATATGTATATATATGTATATATATGAATAATGTGTTGTATATTATATATATAAATATATATATATATATATATTATATATATATATTATATATATATATGATATATTATGTATTATAACATGTATAATATTATATAGTAATATAATATATATATATTATATATATCATTATATATATATGAGAGAGAGAGAGAGAGAGAGAAGAGACGAGAGAGAAATGGAGAGAGGAGAGGAGGAAGGAGAGAGAGAGAGTAGAGAGAGAAGAGAGACGAACGAGGATGAGATCGAGAGATGAGAGAGACGGGAGAGTACGAGAAAGAGAGAGAGAGAAGTGAGGCAGAGAGAGAGAGGAGAGAGAGAGAGAGAGACGAGACACTGAGAGAGAGAGGAGAGAGAGAGGAGAGAGAGAGAGAGAGAGAGAGAGACTGAGTGTGTGATAGTGAAAGTGAAAGTGATAGTGAGAGTGAAAGTGAGTGTAACAATGATGATGATGATGATGATGATGATGATGATGATGATGATGATGATGATGATGATGATGATGAGATGATGATGAGATGATGAGATACAATAATGATAATAAACATAATGATAATAATTTTAGGAGTTGCAAGTAAATAGGCTCTGTATTTCAGCCAAATTGTGGCTGTCTGTATACTGTACTTCTAAGCTACCCCAGATGTGCAAGGAATGCCCGGGGTTACCATCCACGAGAACGCTACCACTGCACCACACAAAAATATCCGCGCCCGCGCGCGCGCGTGTGTGTGTGCTGTTTTTGTGGTGGTGTGTGAGTTGTGTGTGGTGTGTGTGTGTGTGTGTGTTTGTGTTTGTGTGTGTATGGTGGGTGTAGTGTGATGTGGTGTGGTGTGCGTGTGTGTGTGTGGCGTGTGTGTGTGTGTGTGGTGTGCGTGTGTGTGTGTGCGTGTGTGGCGTGTGCGTGTGCGGTGCGTGTGCGTGTGCGAGTGCGTGTGCGAGTGTGTGTGCGTGTGTGTGTGCGCGTTATTATGCGCGTATGTGCGTCAAAGCATGTCGATATGGTGAAGAATCGCTTGGTAATATTAGATAAAGAAGACAGACAAATACTAAACGATCGATAGCAACAGCGACAGCGAATAGAGTCATGGTACGATCAGTGCAACATCTAACGGCCACAAAAATCCCAAAATGTTTCCTCAGAATACAAAAATATCCGCGCTGGAAAATTCTACGCGAATACACGAGGCGCAAAATACGAGAAGAATTCCTATTTTTTTTCTCCTTTTCCTTTTTTTC
>NC_051388.1:47191911-47196911 GCF_015228065.2 Penaeus monodon | reverse complement strand
CACTGTCACCCTGCGTCCTATTACGAGAGCTTGTTTCTGGGCCCCGTTTGGGCAAAAGGCAGGGACCTCCTTGACCTCTGCACTGTCACGGACCTCCTTGACACTCTGCCACTTGTCACGAGACCTCCTTGACACTCTGCAATCTTTGTCGAGCTGCTTAAGTGCTAACCTGCCATCTGTCATGAGACCTCGTCGCCCTGCCTCTTCTCCTCGTCTCTTCTCTCCCTTTCCCCCTCTTCCTTTATCTCTTCTCTCCTCTCTCTTTCCCCTTTTTCTTCTCTTCTTTTTTTCCTCGTTCCCTTTCTCTCTCTTGCTGTATCCTCTCCTCTCCTCGCCCCTGCCTCACCGTCCTTTACTCTCTACACGTAATCATCCCACGGTCTTCGTACATTATCTTATCCCTGCAAGAATACATGTTCTTATCTCTTTTATCTCGTCTTAGCCTCCAGAGCCTTGTTTCTTCGCTGATCCCTTACAGCCCCTCCCTGCCCCTCCCCACCCCATCATCCCCTCCTACTTCCTCCTCCCCCCCTACCCTTACATCCACTTAACCTTTCCCACCTATTCCTTCTCTCTCTTTCTCCTTTTCTCTTTCTTTTTTCTTCTTTCTTTCTCCTTTCTCTTCTTCCTTCTCCTTCTCCCTCCTCCTTCTCCTTCTCCTTCTCCTTCTCCTTCTCCTCCTCCTCCCCCTCCTAATTTCTCCTTTCCCCTCTATCCATTACCCCTCCCTCCTCCCCCTACCTCCGTTCTCCCTCCTCCCCTACTCCGCTTGTCCCCCTTACTCCCCCCGCCCCTCCTGTCTCTCTCTTCTTATATTTCCCTCTTTCTTCCCTCATTTCCCTTCCCCCTATCCCCTCCCCACACTCATGTCCATCGGGTGGTTATGAAGACGAAAGGCACAGGGAAGGGGAGGGGAGGGGAGGGGGAAGCGAGGGGTGAGAGATGGGGAGTGGATGGGAGAGTGGAGGGGAGGAGAGGGGAGGGGAGGAGAGGGAAGGGGGAGAGGGAGGGGAGGAGAGGGGAAAGAGAGGGGAGGGGAGTTGGAGGGAGGGGAATGGATGGGAAGCGAGGGGTGGGGGATGGGAGGGGAGGGGATTTGGAGGGGAGAGGAGGGGAGGTGAAGTTAAAGTGGGGAGGGGAAAATAGGGGAACAGAGGGGGTGTGAATAAGCCATCATTGAGGTAAGCAAGGAGAATTCAAAGAGAAGGAAGGGAGGACTGATTTGGGAGAAAGGAAAAGAGGAAGGAAGAAGGGAAGACGAAGACAGAAAAGGGGAGAAAAGGGAGGAAAGAGGGGGAAGGGAGAGGTAAAAACCGAAAGAAAGGAAGAATATATACATTTTTTTATTAAACAGAAAATTAAAGCAGAAGCAAAGAGACCTTTAAGATTTAATCGATGGAAGGATCTCGCGGCACCTGGAGGGGAAATCTGCCTGATAAAACGATCGCAAAAATGTGACTGTGATTAAGAGCGGATGGATGGAAGAGAAAGATTTTATAATAATAATAATTATAATATGACGACGGCGAATAATGATAATAATAAGACGAAGAAGAAGAAAAAGAAGAAGAAGAAGAAGAAGAAGAAGAAGAAGAAGAAGAAGAAGAGGAAAAAGAAGAAGAGGACGAAAAAGAAGAAGAAGAAGAAGAAGAAGAAGAAGAAGTTATTATTATTATTATTATTATTATTATTATTATAAATAATAATAATAATCATTATCATTATTATTATTATCATTATCATTATAAATAATAATAATAATAATATTATCATTATTATTACTATTATTATTATTATTATTAGTGTTATTATCATTATTACTATTAGTATTAATATCATTATTATTATAAAAAAAGTAGAAGAGGAAAAAGAAGAAGAAAAAGAAGAAGAAGAAGAAGACGAAGAAGAAGAGGAAGAGGAAGAAGAGATAAAATGAGAAATACGGATAACGATAAAAGGAGAACGGTAAGATAAAGGGAGAAAGGCAAATATAAAAATAATAGAAGGAAGACTATTATGAAATAAAAGAAAAAAGAAAATCAACGAAGAGACGAATACGAGATAAAAAAAAAAAAGATGAATAGAAAATAGAAGAAGAAGAAGAAGAAAACAAAAGAAACGAAAAAAAAAATCTCAAGGAAAGACGACGAATAAAAAATACAAATAAAAAGACAAGAAACATATGAAAACATAAAAGGAAAACCGACAAATAGGACATAAAAGGAAACGGAATCGAGCGAAGCATAAATATGCATACATGCGCGCACACGAAGCAACTAAAATGTGTGTTAGGGATTAAGGAATATTTTAATGGTACAGAAGGAGAGCTCCCTTGCCGTGTCCCGCATGGCAATGTGGGGCGCGGGAAGGGAGGGAGGGAGGGAGGGAGGGAGGGAGGGAGGGAGGGAGGGAGGGAGGGAGGGAGGGAGGAGGGAGGGAGGGAGGGAGGGAGGGAGGGAGGGAGGGGGAGGGAGGGAGGGAGGGAGGGTTGGGCAAGGGAGGGATGGGTGAAAGGGGGAGGGAGGAAGGAGGGGAGGACAAGAGGAGGAAGGAAGGGAGAGGAAGGAGGAAGGGAAGAAAGGAGAAGGAAGAGGGAGAGAGGGGGGAGGGAGGAAGAGGAGGAGGAGAGAGAGAGAGTCAGAGGGAGATTGAGGGAAGAAGGGTGAGAGAGATGAGAAAGCGAATACAAGAGAGAAGATCCGAGGATGACATCACAGCCATAAAACATAACACAACTACAAGCTAACGTTATGGGTTATGAGTTCGTGTCCTAGCATATAACCCGGTGTTTTCCTGTACATATTTTCCTTTTCTTTTTAAATTCATTTTTCCTGGTGTGTTTATATATTCAAAGGCACGCAGGTCCCGAGAAGATAAAATAAAGAGAATAATTATTTAAAAACTCTCCCCCCCCACTTCTTTCCCCGCCTCTTCTACCTTTTCTTCTCCTCTCTTCCACCTCCTCCGTTTTCTACTAAAATATCTGCGTCTGCCTTCATCACCATCTCCCTCAACTATCGTTTTATCACCCTTCCTTACCCTTTCCTCTTCCTTATCTTCGTACTCCTTCCCCTTCTCTTCCTTATCTCCGTCCTCCTTCCCGTCCTCTTCCTTATCTTCGTCCTCCTTCCCCTCCCCTTTCCCCTCTTCCCCCCTTCCCTCTCTCGCTCCTCCTGCTCCAACCACTACTACCTTTACCATCCCTCTTGTTTTCCCTCCTCCGCTTGCATACAAAGAGAAAGGGGAGGCGAGGGGAGGCGAGGGGAGACCGAGTGAGGGGCGGGGTGAGGGGAAAGGAGGGGGAGACCGTGTGAGTGGGTGGGGTGAGGGGAAGGGAGGGAGAGGGGTTAGGAGGGGAGATAGGTGTGGAGGGGGAGGGGGGGGGAGGGGAAGGGAAACGAGGAACCCGCGTTGACCATCACAGCGGCCAAAGAAGTTAGTCGAAATTGGGAGATGGAAATGCGCAGAGTCGAGGTTTGTCACTAGGAATGTGGGAAGTTTAAGGGGAGAGAGGGAGGGGAGAGAGTGAGGGGAGAGGAGAGGGCAGAGGAGAGAGGGCAGAGGAGAGAGAGCAGAGGGGAGAGGGGAAGGAGAGAGTGCGGAGAAAGGGATGATGGGAAAGGGGAGAAAGGAAGAGGAGGGGAAGAAGAGAGGATGAAGTGTAGGTAAAAGAGGAAGTGGTAGAGAGAAAGGGAGGAAATGAGGAAACTTACTATTAATACAAGAATTTCATAGCCAATAATACAGCTTACTTCAAGGAAGAAAACTAGCATGGCCCAGAGAGAAAGAGAGAAAGAGAGAGAGAGAGAGAGAGAGAGAGAGAGAGAGAGAGAGAGAGAGAGAGAGAGAGAGAGAGAGAGAGAGAGAGAGAGAGAGAAATAAAGGATGCGGAAAGACTTTTTTTTAAGAAGAGAGAAGGGGGCGGGCGGAAGAAAAACACAGATAGCAAAGGAGATAGAGAGGAAAAATCGAATAAAAGTCGAGACGCGAGTGCCAAAGGGGAAGAAAGAGTGGAAGTGACGTATTGCAAGAGTGTCGGGAAGCGTGATGAAGTGTATTGCAGGATTGCAGCGAGAGAGATGTGGGAAAGGGTAAGGGGGAAAGAGAGGGAGACGGAGGGGGAGAGGGAAGAAAGGGACGGGGAGAGGGAAGGGAGGGGGGGGGGAGAAGAGCGAGGGCAATCCTGAATAAGGATATGAATGTGAGTGGATGTTGACGGTGTGAGAGTTAATGAAATGGAAGTGGGAGAGGAGGAGGAGGAGGAGGAGGAGGAGGAGGAGGAGGAGGAGGAAGGGGGGAGGAGGAGGAGAGGAGGAGGAGGAGGAGGAGGAGGAGGAGGAGGAGGAGGGGGAGGAGGAGGAGGAGGAGTGCGGTGAAAGGTAAAAATATAGAGAAGAGAAGACAGGGGGAGGGGAAGACAAGAGGTGGAGATGAGGGAAAATGAATAGGGCGAGGAGGCAGAATGAAAGGATAAAAGTGAAAGAGAAGGAAGTGATGGGAGGAAAGAGGAAGGAAAAGAGGGCACAGGAAAAGGATGAGGAGGAGAAATGAAGAAGAGAATAAATTGAACAATAACTCATTATTCTAAACAAGACAAACATGAGGAGACATACACCAAAACAAAAATCAAACAAACGTACAAAAATGCCTACCATCCTATCGAGAAAGGAAGTGACAGAGATAACATAAAACAATTAGTCAAACTAGCAAAGCTCCCCCTGGCTCCCTGACTGGAAAACGTAAAGAAAATGGTGGCGCGTACTTGGGTCCCCTGGTCCCTCTGTTCCCTAATGTAACACAACGTAACACAACGTAACAAAACGAAACACAACGTAACTTAACGTAACATAGCGGAACACAACGTAACATGACGTGACATAACGTAACACAACGTAACATAACGGAATATAACATGACATAACGTAACAAATCGTGACACAGCGTAACATAACGTGACATAACGTTACCTTCTGCCCCCTTCCTCACCCATTTCCCCTTCT
>NC_051388.1:47171911-47186911 GCF_015228065.2 Penaeus monodon | reverse complement strand
CAAGTGCCACCGCCTAATCGTTAACTGCTTCCCTTTTTTTTTATTCTCCTTCTTTGACGTCATCACTTTTTTCATTCTTTCTCTTCTCGTCCTTTTGTCAGCGTCTTGCATTTCGCTCTCTTTCTTCTCTTTCTCTCTCTCTCTGCCTCATCCATTCTCATCACGTTTACTCACCTTCTTGCTCCCTCCCGATCTTTTCCCTTTTTATTTTTTTTCTCCCTTGCTCTTTCCCTTCCTCCCCTCCCCACCTCTATTTTTCCCCTCCCTCTTTCTCCCTCCCGCTCTTCCTATCCATTCTCCTTCCTTCTTTCCCCCGTCTCCTTCCAGCTATGCCATCTCCTTTCCTCTCCCTCCCTCTCCTCCTAGCTATTCCCCTCCCCTCCTTCCCCTCCTATCCCCTCTCCCTCCCTCTTCCCCCTCCTCCTTCCCCTTCCTCCTTCCCCTTTCCCCTTCCTCTTTCCCCTTCCCCTTCTCCCTCCCCCTCCCCCAACTCCACTCTACGGGCAGCGTGAAAATCTGCGAAGGCCGGCGTCACCCTCAGCCCTGGGACTTCCCGCGCTCCAGCTTGCCGTCTTGTTATTGACCATTCACCATTATTGGCACCCTCAAGTTATTGACATCGTTATTGACATCAAGTTAACTATATTGACAACAACAAGATATTTGTATTGGCCAACAGCTTAACTGTATTGGCAACAATTTAATATCTTTATACGTCACTAACCTCCGCTACTCAGCTGACAGTCTACCCTCGTCGACAACCTCTCTGATTTACCATTGTCAGTAATCATTTCTCGGCTGACACTTTGAGGCCGCAGCCTTAACGCCTCGACGTCAGCAGCGCACTTCACAGGTGCTGGATTCTCTCTCACTCCTTTTCTCTTTCCCTTCGTCCCTCTCCTTCTCTTTCTGTCTCCTTTATCCTCTATCTCTATCTCAATCTTTCTCTCTATCCATTTATCAATCTTTGTCTCTCTCCCTCTCTTTTCCTCCCTGCCTCTTCCTCCCTCCCTCCCACTCCCTCCTTCCCTCTCTCTTCCTCCCTCCCTTCCTTCCTCTCCCTCCCTCGCATCCCGCCCAAGGATCGACCTGTCGCCCGTTAGAGCGGCGATCTTCTTAATCCCATCAAAACATAATCTCCGATCTTCTCCTCAAAGCACCGGCCTAAATTGCCTCATTATCAAAATATTTTCTCATTCTCCCCTCTCTTCAACTCCCCTCCCCCTCCCCCCTTATATCCACCTGCGTCCTTGACACGTTCTTGTGAGAAGTAAAAGAGGCCTCCCTCTTTATTTGTCTGTCTGTCTGTCTGTCTGTCTGTCTGTCTGTCTGTCTGTCTGTCTGTCTGTCTGTTCTGTTGCCTTGTCTGTCTGTCTGTCTGTCTGTCTGTGTCTGTCTGTCTGTCTGTGTCTGTCTGTCTGTCTGTCTGTCTGTCTGTGTCTGTCTGTCTGTCTGTGTCTGTCTGTCTGTCTGTCTGTCTGCATGTCTGTCAACCAGTAGATTAGTCTGTCTCCTCGCCTCTCTCCTATTTCTTTATCTTTCTCACTCAATTCTTCTTCTCCTTTCTCTGTCTCTCTTTCTTTTTAACTCCTTTCCCCTTTCCTTTCTCTTCTTTTTCTTCCAGTTCTTTCCCTCTCTCTACCGCTTCCCTTCCAGACCAGTTCCTTCTCTCTCTACATTCCTCCTTCCTGCTCTTCCCTTAGTTACTCGTTTCTCTCTTTCCCCTCTTCTCCCACTCCCCTCCTCCTCCTCCTATTTCTCTTCTCGCTTTCTTCGCCCACTTCTTTCACCTCCCCCTCCCCACTCCCCCTTCCTCTTTCTGCTCCTCATCCTGCTTTTCCTTCCGCCCCTCCCTTCTTCTTCTTCTTCTTCTTCTTCTTCTTCTTCTTCTTCTTCTTCTCTTCTTCTTCTTCTTCTTCTTCTTCTTCTTCTTCTCCTTCTCCTTCTCCTTCTCCTTCTCCTTCTTCTTCTTCTCTCCCTCTCTCCCTCCCTCCCTCCCTCCCTCCCTCCACCCTCCCTCCCTCCCTCTCTTCCTCCCTCCCTCCCTCCCTCCCTCCTTCCTTCCCTCCCTCCCTCTCTTCCTCCCTCCCTCCCACCCCTCCCCTCCCCTCCCCTAGCTGCCCCAACCACTAAATTCCCTCCTCCCCTTTCCCTTCCCTACATCTTCCCTCTCCTCATGCCTCACACGACGGGACAGTTATTCCCCTCGACCGCAGGATATTTCCTCTCCTTTGTCTCGCGTCCCCTCACACCCTCACTCACATCCCCTTCCCTCCCCTCATAATAACCCCGCCTTACGTTCATCAATACTTCTTTTTGCCTTCCGCGCGTTCTCATTACGATCTGCTGCGTTGGGGGGGGGGGGGTGATGGATGATGGGTGGTGGTGGGTTGGTGTGGTGTGGTGGTGGTGGTGGTGGTGGTATGGTGGTGGTGTGTGTGGTGATGGGTGAGTGTGTGGTGGGGTGGTGGTGGTGGTGTGGTGGTGGTGGTGTGGTGGTGGTGGTGGTGGTGGTGGTGGTGGTGGTGGTGGTGGTGGTGGTGGTGGTGGTGGTGGTGGTGGTGGTGGTGGTGGTGGTGGTGGGTGGTGATGGTGATGGTGATGGTGATGGTGATGGTGATGGTGATGGTGGTGGTGATGGTGATGGTGGTGGTGATAATGATGATAATGATCATTATCACTATTATTATTACTACTATTACAATTAGTATTATTATCATTAACATCATAATCATCATTATCATCTTTAATAGCATTGTTATTATCATCATCATTACTATCAGTGTCATCAAGCTCATCATTATTATCATTATCATTACTATTAATATTATTATCAGTATATCATTAACATCATTATCAATAATGTTGCTATCAATATTGTTGTTATCATTATTATCATTACAATTATCATTATTATCATTACTACTAATACTATACCCTTCCTATCATTCTTGTCATTATTATCACTATTATCACACAATTATCATTAGCATTGTTATCTGTATCCCATTATTATATATATCATAATAATATAGGATTACTCTTAATCTACACATTTCGAATAAAATATATGCAAACAAGAGGAGAGGAGGAGGGGGGAATGGGAGGGGGTGAAGAGGGGGGATGAGGGAGGGGGATGAGGGAGGGGGGTAAGGGAGAACAAATTATGCTGCCTCATGCTAATGGGGACTTTACGCTTCCCACCCCACTTGCCGGTCACTTCCTATTCACTTCCCACTCAGCCCCACTCAATTCCCACTCATTTTCAGATCACTTGTTATTTCCTTTCCCCTTTAGTTTCCACTTGCCCTTCAGTCAGTTCCGTTCGTTTCCCACTTACTCCCCACTCAGATCCCGTTCTGTTCCCGCTCAAATCCCTCTCGCTTTCCACACAGCTCTCACTCCCTTCCAACTTCCTTCCAGTCCTGTGCCCAATCACTTCCGGCTAAGTTCCCACTCATTTCCCGTTCAGCTCCCACTCACCCCCCCCCCCTCCAGACTCAGACCCCACTCACTACCCACTCAGTCCTCAATCTCCTATTCCACTTCTTACTAAAGTTCACACTCACTTCCTTCCGGGTTCCCTTCCACCTACCAACCAGACCCGCCCACTCCCCACTCACTCTCCGCCCACTCCCCCACTCCCCGCCACTCCCCACTCACTTCCTTCCGGGTTCCCATCCACTTCCCAACCAGACCCGCCCGCTCCCCACTCACTTCCAACTCCCTCAAATCGGCGGCCCTGGCCTGACCTGACCTTTAGCCATCTCTCCCTGCCACGTCCATGAGGTCGGAAGCTCCCCTCCGTGACCTCGACTGCCGGTCCCAAAGGAGAAGGGGAGTGCGAGGGGAAGAGGGAAGAGGGGATTGGGAAAGAGGGAAGGGGGATTGGGGACTAGGAAAGGGGGTTGGGGAACAGGGAATGGGGGATTGGGGAAGATGAAAGAGGGGATTGGGAAGAGGGAATGGGGATGGGGAAGAGGGAATGGGGATTGGGGAAGAGGGGGTTGGGGAACGGGGAATGGGGGATTGGGGAACAGATAAGGGGTTTTGGGAAAGGGGAAAGAGGGGATTGGGGAAGATGGATGGGGTTGGGGAAGGTGGATGGGGGAAGAGATATTGGGGAAGAGGGAAGGGGACCTGGGGAGGAGAGGAAGGGAAGAGAGGGAAGGGTGAGGAAAAGAGAAGGGGGGGTGAGAGGACTGGGGGAGGAGAAGAAGGGGAGGGAAGGATGAGGAAAAGAGACAGGGAGGGAAGTGAGGGGAATACATGGGGGGGTAAGAGGGGAGGGGAGGGGAGGGGAAGAGAAGGCGGGGAGAGGAAGGCGTGGGGGAAGGGGGGAGGGGGGTGCAGTCTTACCTAGCGAGGTGTCTTAAAAAATTCAATCATTCCATCCCATCGCATCCCTGATCGAATCATGTCAAAATTCACATTGACAAATTGCAGTGAACGGGAGGAGAGAGGAATTCAGACAATTTCTTCCGTTCCTCCTTTCTTCCTCCCTTCGCTCCTTCCATCCTTCCTTTCTCCCTCCCTTCCTTCCATCTATCCTTCCTTTCTCTCTCCATTCCCCCTCCCACTTCCTTCCTTCCTTCTCTTCTTTCTTTCTTTCTTTCTTTCTTTCTTTCCTTCTTTCCTCTCTCTCGCCAAATCCCCCCTCCCCTTCCCCACGTACCACAACGCCCGCGTCTATTGCCTTTGGGGGCGTGGATATTCCAACCCCAAAATCTTTACGCCCGATGCATCCGAAACGAGTATTCTTTTTCTTCCATTCCTTTCTTTCTTTCAGTCTTACTCTTTTATTTCTTCTTTCTCTCTCTTATTTTTTTATCTTACCTCCCTGGTCTTTCCCCAATTCATTTTCCCGCCCCCCCTTTTCGCTCGGGTCCATCTTGCTTTTGTTTTCCAATAACTGTCTGTCCAGTCGAAAAAAGTCTTGCCACCCTCTCCCTTGCCAATGACAAACCCAGTAATTTCATATCAACTCAACTGTCAAATTCCTCGTTCATTTATGCTGACAAACCGCCAAGATATATCGACGAATCCCTTTTTTCCATGGTAATGGAAATCAACTACTTTATCAATTCGGACATCAACTATCTTCCTAATTCGGACATCAACTACATTCTTAATTCGCACATCGACTCTCAGTTCGAACATCAGGTACCTTCTTAATCTGGACATCAACACATTTTCAACTAAGACCATCTTTATTCGGACATTAATTCCTTCTCAATTCAGACAACTATCTTCCCAATTCGTAAATATTCGTCCCATTCATAATCATTCCCTGCTGTAAAATATGGCCCATTTCCACTTCCAGTTCGGTGATCAATCATCATACTGCCCCTTCTCCAAAACTTTCCTGTCATCCTAATCATCATTACCATTGTCATTCTACTCCGTTATCAAACTCTTCCATCTTCAGAATGACCGTCATCATCAACTGCTCCAGTCCTAAGCCTTTCCCTTGCCATCAAATTCCTCGACCTCATCAAACTACACACACTCACACGCCGATTCCAGGAGGCGGAAGTTACACCTCTGTGGCCTCCTGCCGTTAGGGCGCGATTCCATCCCCTTGCTGTGTGTCTTGTCCCTTCTTCCTTCTTTTCGTCGCATATATCACACCCATGCCGGCACACATACGCACTCTCTTACTAGCTATGAGTGTTTTTTTCCCTCTCTCTCCCTCGGTTTTTCTCTGTCTCCGTCTTCCTCTTGTCATTTTTTCTTCTCCGTTATTCTCATGCCAAAATCTTAATCTCTCTCTCTCCTCTCTCTCTCTCTCTCTCTCTCTCTCTCTCTCTCTCTCTCTCTCTCTCTCTCTCTCTCTCTCTCTCTCTCTCTCTCTCTCTCTCTCTCTGTGTGTGTGTGTGTGTGTGTGTGTGTGTGTGTGTGTGTGTGTGTGTGTGTGTGTGTGTGTGTGTGTGTGTGTGTGTGTGTGTGTGTGTGTGTGTGTGTGTGTGTGTGTGTGTGTGTGTGCGAGATACTACTAATAATACAAAATTAACCGCACAAATAAAAAAAAAAATCCTGACAAGTTCTCTGAAGTAACCAACAGCCATCTCATGCGAATAGAACGATATAAATATAATAATGCTTATTATAACCACCTACTGCACCATAATCAGTGTAGGTCTTATCTATTTATTTATTCATTTATTTTATTATTATCATTATCATTATTATTATTATTATTATCTATTTATTTTATCTTATTCACTTATCATTATTTTTGGGAGGGGGATGTAAATATCATTCCCACTCTGAAAACCGGGCTCACGCAAGGAAATTAAAGAAAAATGGTAGAATGAAGAAATTCAAGTGGAAAAGGTTACGTTAGAAAATGAGGAAGACGTAAAGAAAAGGAGAAAATAGTAAAGAATACACAGAAACGATGATAACAGAACATCAGACCAGGATGGAGGAAGAGTCACTGCGCTAACAGCCATTAGCTCGAGAACATGCAAACTAGACACGGACTGCGGAAAATACAAACAGCTGAGCACAGAGGAGCACAGCATACAACAGATCCAGACAATCAAAATACAACATATACAGCATGCGATGCAACAGTGACGAACTATAGAAAACATTAAAGATACAGCACTGGATACAACGGAACGAGACTAAGGAAAACACGGGGCCGGGCTACGGAAAAGGGAATAGATAAGCCCAAGATACAACAAAGCTATGAAACAGTGATGAATCAGGAAATCCAACAGATATATCGCAGGATACAACTAAGGAAAATCCTATACTGCAACGGATAAAGCGCAAACATACCAAGAAAATACAATAGATACAGCAAAGCAAACAACAAAATGGGCAAGAAAATACAGCAGATACACTAAGCATACAACAAAGACGAGCCAAGAAAATACAACAGATACAGCATTAAGATACAACGGAGTATCCATACATCACAAGACGCGAGAGACGCCGGCGAAGATTGACAGCCGCTGCAACAAAGAAGAAGCGAAGCGAAAATCGAAGAAACCCGCTCTATACAAAAAGGAGAAAGGGGAGCAGAAGAAGGAGACGACAACATCGACGACGACGACGAAGAAGAAGAAGAAGAAGAAGAAGAAGAAGAAGAAGAAGAAGAGAAGGAAGAAGAAGACGGAGACGACGACGGCGAAGAAGAAGAAGAAGAAGAAGATGATGAAGGAGAAGAAAAAGAAGAAGAAGAAGAAAAGAAGAAGAAGAAAAAGAAGACGACGGAGAAGAAGAAGAAGACGGAGAAGACGACGAAGAAGAAAAAGAAACAAAACAAAGAAAAAGCGCATAACGCACGACAACGTAGAGAAAAAGAGTGACGGAGACTTGATCCAAGAACAAGAGAGCTGGCGGAGTTCGGGGCGGGAAGAACAGGGGCGAAGAATGCACGTTTCCGTCGAGAGGGAGAGGAAAGTTGGCGACGAGGGGCGTAAAGCGGGCGCGGGCGTGAGGAACGGTGAGATGGCCCGCGGAACAGAGAGACAGAGAGAGGGAGAAAGGGATGGGGACGGAGTGGGAGGGAGAGAGAGGAACAGAAAGGGAGAAACAGTATGGGAGGGAGAGAAAGGGAGAAACAGTATGGGAGGGAGAGAAAGGGAGAAACAGTATGGGAGGGAGAGAAAGGGAGAAACAGTATGGGAGGGAGAGAAAGGGAGAAACAGTATGGGAGGGAGAGAAAGGGAGAAACAGTATGGGAGGGAGAGAAAGGGAGAAACAGTATGGGAGGGAGAGAAAGGGAGAAACAGTATGGGAGGGAGAGAAAGGGAAAAGACAGAGATGGAGAAGGGAGAGAAAGGAGAACAGAGGGGAGGAAGGAAGAGAGAGAGAGGAAGAGACAGAGAGGGAGGAAGAGAAGAGTAAGGAAGGAAATATTTGTCCTAGAGACGAGAGGGGAAAAAGAGGGGAGGTACGAAACGCACTTGCTTGGCGGAAAGAAATGTCCGTGGATATGTTTGCTGACAAGAAGAGGGAGAAACGTCTGACGTGCATGTGTGTCGGGGAGAAGGGAACGAGTTTGCCACAGCGAGGAAAACGCTCGGAAAACGGCCTTAACTGAGAAGAAGACGAAAAGACAATGCATTATCATTGGCGAGAGAGAGGGGTTTGATGTGATAACTCTGAGCGAGACAGTCGAGGTGTGATATTAAAGGCGATATTAGAGAGAGTGATGTGATGTAATGGCAGGTCGGTTGAGGCGGGGGGAGAGAGTGAAGATGCATTCGGGACAGTTACGCGAGCTGAGCGAGACGAGAGGATAATCAAAGGCACTGCAAGGGGGGGGGGGAGGATTAAGTTGCTTGCGGGGAATGTCGGATGGACGCGATCCCCTGTCGGACACGGAGGGGGCGAGCTGATCCACTCGCGCGTTATAAAAACACAACGAGACAGAACCAAGGACTTCCCATCAAATCAATTCTCATGACGGTTCGGTTTTGCGTCACGAACTCCTGACGAGATTGTTAATTCATCCACAGTTTTCGCACGCGCAAGGGAGTGGGAGGGCTGACGGACGCCCCCGTGAGACATCGCGGCTCCGCCCACACGAGCACGACCCCCGCGCGGCCGACGGAGATTACGTAACAAGAAAGGTCAAGTAACGAGCGACATATTGGGCAGCTGTCCCCGAACGCCGCACACGCCCTTGATGGCCAACGCAAACACTCCTGGCCCCGGCGGTTGTCGGGAGCCGAAGGGGAACGCGCTGGGCTGGGGGGGGGGGGGGGGCGAAGAGGATAATCCCGCGAACACGAAGGCCGACAGTAATCAATGCCATAAGCGATACGGAGAGTAATCGGCGATGAGAAAATCAATCTCCACGACGAAAAAGAAGGGAGATTGGCGTTTCCTCCGCGCACTTGGCAGCCCTTGACATCCATAGCGCGCGTTCGCGTGCTCGCGCACTATAGCGCCTGGCCAATGAAAAGCTCCGAGTTACGTTTTACGTTCCGTCTTTAATATATCAATCGCTATTGCCTTTCTTCGCGGCCATCGCGTGAGTAGCCGTATTCTCGCCTAGATGGTTCTTACCTCGGCGTCAGGCTGAAAGTTTACCGCAGCCAAGGCCGGGGTCCTCGGCGCCCTGTGATCTATCTGGCCATCCCTGGAGTTCTTCCGGGGTCCTGTTGAGAGCTTCCTCGCCCTGCGCCGCGACCCGCTGCCGCCCTACAGCCAGTCCGTCTCTGGGCTCTGTTATTAAGGCCGGCGCATCCCGAATCAGGGAACAAAGCGAAATTATTCTAGTTGTGAAGTGGAACTCGAGGTACTCTGCCTCCGTCAGACATCGCTTGTCAAAGCCGTGGGCGTTACTGGTGGGCGTGCGGCCTTCCCCTCCCCGCCGCCCCCGTCATCACCCGCCTCGTATTCCGACATCACAGCGCGATCCATCTTCCTTCCCGGTGATCTTTTACGGGCGTCCGTGATCACAAAATACTGTTGAATTATGCATGAAATTCAGTTCCTTCAGTCGGCCTTCCAGCTCCCTCGGTTCAATGAAAAACACATTTTTTATATTAAAACTTGAGACCAGAAAGGCAGAAAGAAAAAAAAAAAGGAGCTGATAAGTCGACCCGGATATTTCGGCAGCAGGAAGTCATAAGCAGCAGCATTTGTAGCCCGGAGCCCCGTGTCAGCAGCGGGAACGACATCGCCCCACGTCGTAATATAAAGCAAAACACATGTCATAACTATTACTAACATTGTTACGATCCCGTCACGGGAACGGCCCGGCCCGGCCTGTCGCGGGGGTGGGGGTGGGTGGGGGGAGGCTACCGAAGAGGAGGAAGAGGAGCGGAAAGAGAGGAAAGAGGAGGAGGCGAGGAGGATCTAAAAGGAAGGAGATGGAGGTGAAGAGTAGGGGATAAACGAGATGAAGGAGAAGAGAAAGAGATGAATGCGATGAAGGAGATGAGAAAAAAGATAAATGAGATGAATGAGAAGAGAAAGAGATGAATGAGATGAATGGGAAGAGAAAGAGATGAATAAGATGAAGGAGAAGAGAAAGAGATGAAGGAGAAGATAAAGTGATATACGAGACGAAGGGAAATGAAGTTGGTGAGAATGTGATGAATGAAGTGAAGGTGAACAGAGGGTGAGGAATGAGACATAGGGAGATGAAGAAGAGAAGGTGATGAATGAGATGAAGAAAAAGAGAAGTGATAAATGAGATGAAGAAGAAAAAGGTGATGAATGAGATGAAGGTGAAGAGAGGGCGATAAAAGAGACGGGGAGGGAGATAAAGAAGAAAGAATTGATGAACGAGGAGAAAATGAAGGTGAAAAGAAGGAGATAAATAAGACGAAGATGAAGAGAAAATGATGAAAGAGACGGATGCTGCTGCGATGGAAGATGATGCGAGATGATGCGAGACTCTTTCTCCATCTCCCCCACTCCACCGTCTGTGGAAAGCGACAGCGAGGAACGGGGAGGGCGGGAGCAGCGCGGTCCGTCTCGAGATGCTGGGAATCTGGAGGACAAATTTCATTATGTAACATGGGGAAGGAGGGGCGTAATAACACACTCCCGCCTCTCTATATTCACGTGATAAACTTGCTCATTGTCCTCGCTTGCGGTATGAATACAAATTAGAGAAGGACGGAAACTTTGCGAACCGTCGTAGGCAAACCTCCCTCCCTCCTCCGTCCCTCCCTCCCTCCTTCTCTCTCTCTCTCACTCTCACGCCTTCTATTTCTTTCTCTCTCTCTCTCTCCCTCACTCTCACTCCCTCTGTTTCTCTCTCTCTCTCTTCTGTTTTTTTATGTCTCTCTCTCTCTCTCTCTCTCTCTCTCTCTCTCTCTCTCTCTCTCTCTCTCTCTTTCCTTCTCTCTCTCTCTCCTCTCTCTCTTCCTCTCTCTCTCTCTCTCTCTCTCTCTTCTCTCTCTCTCTCTCTTTCTCTCTCTCTCTCTCTCTCTCCCCTCTCTCCTCTCTCTCTCTCTCTCTCTCTCTCTCTCTCTCTCTCTCTCTCTCTCTCTCTCTCTCTCTCTCTCTCTCTCTCTTTGTGTTTCCCTCTTTGTCTCCATCTGTCTCCCTCCCTATCCTACAGCGACCTCACACCCATACAGGCACTCCATCTTCACCCCCCCCCCCCTCAACGTGACCTCTGCCACTCGAGGTCAAGGAGCGACCTGTCCTCTAAACCCCCTCAATCCCTTCTTATCTAAGACTTCCTCCCGCGAAAAAAAACTGTAGAAAGAAAAAAATGAAAGAAAATATTATCCATTAAGCGTCAGCATCTACTAGACGTCGCCACAGATCAGGGAAAGGTACCTGTTATGTGTCACTTTGTATAAGGTGCCGCTATATATAACTTGGTGCCACCTATTACTTGTCAACCTTTTGTCCAGGACGTCCGTTTATGAGGTGGCCAAGGCGGTCCAGCTTACAATGTGGCTCCTTCAGTGGCCATTACAGAGGATGAGGGCTGGCACCTATATACATGAAGCTCATGGGCGTGGCGGTACCTCACTCTACAGGGCAAGATTTACTAGGTAACTCTTTGGTAAGCTATTTTAGCATACATTAAAGAGCAATGTGTTTTGTTTTACGTTAAGTGGACTCACGTGCTAGGTTTCCTCAATATAAAATAAGATATTGCAATTGATTAAATGCCAAGCTATCTGGCGTACTATGAAACATTGCTCCAAATATAGTCAGCATGAATTATCTAGTGTGCTGTCAGCTGATAAGTTATGTCATGTGTCACGTGACATGAATGAAAATGAATGGAAATACGATAGAAGGAATTCAATTACACGCCATCTTCGAGATGAGAAACATAAAACAAACTGAAATAACAGATAAAAAATAAATACGTAAACAATACGTCTCGTCAGAGTTATAACAACAAATGCACAAAAACAAAGAAAATGAAAAGAAAAATCAAATAAAAGGAAGAAACAAGAACACGACACGACGGGTAAGGACGATCAGCACAAAAAATACAGCAGCAGCGTGCGAGGAAGAACAAATTATTCAACCTGGACCTCGATTCTTAATTACTCTCTTTCTCCGTCACGGGAAGTCACATTAACTCTCCGGGAACAATTAACGGAGAATCAATTTGGAATCACTTTTGTAATTGCGCTGTTGTTTGAGCTACAGCCTTGTCAGCCGCGCCGCTTCATCCGATCGCTCGCTCTGCCTCTCGCTCTCTGGCCCTGTTTAGGTCTCTCTCTCTGTTTCTCTTTCTCTTTCTGTCTCTCTCTCTGTTTCTCTTTCTGTTTCTGTTTCTCCTCTCTGTTTCTGTTTCTCCTCTCTCTCTCTCTCTCTCTCTCTCTCTCTCTCTCTCTCTCTCTCTCTCTCTCTCTCTCTCTCTCTCTCTCTCTCTCTCTCTCTCTCTCTCTCTTTCTTGCTCTTGTCCTTTGCCTTTCGTATTGCCCCTGTCATTTCTTCCCTTCCAACTCCTTTTTCGTTCCTTATCTATCCACTCTTCTTTAATACTTCTCCTCTCTGCCTTCCTCCTCATCCACCGCCCTTCCTTCTTCCTGCATCTATCCCTGTTTGCCACATTTCCCCTTTATCCCCCATTCCCTATGTAGCTGCGTTTGTGCGTTGGGTTCGTGTGTTCGTTGGTGCTGCGTTGTTAATGCTCAGACTGTGAATCAGACCTATGTATGTATGTGAGTATGTATGTATGTATGTATGTATGTATGTATGTATGTATGTATGTATGTATGTATGTATGTATGTATGTATGTATGTATGTATGTATGTATGTATATATGTATATGTATGTATATATGTATGTATGTACGTATGTATGCATGTATGTATGTGTGTACGTATGTGTGTACGTATGTGTGTGTGTGTGTGTGTGTGTGTGTGTGTGTGTGTGTGTGTGTGTGTGTGTGTGTGTGTGTGTGTGTGTGTGTGTGTGTGTGTGTGTGTGTGTGTGTATCCATTCAACCATCCATCTCTGTATAATAATCTGCTTTCACTTATATGTTAATCTTTAACGCTGATACTTCAGCACCAGCTTTCATAAGTACTATTTCAAACTCATAAATAGTGCGCTGTGTTTACTCAAACGATGTGATACATAGTGTGAAATAACGAATCCATAAAACGTAATCAATCCCAAAATAAACATCATTAAAGGCCAAGCTTCCATAAGCGAAGCCCCGAAGCTCCCAAGAGCGACCAGCACCGACGGCCGCCGCCCGCATGCGCCCGCGGACCGCCCGCTCGCCCGCGCCCCCGCACCGCCCGTCCGCATGCGCCCCCGCACCGCCCGCCCTCACACGCCCCTGCACCGCCCGCACCGCCCGCCCGCCCGAAGGAGAAACTGCAACTTCAACAACAGAGCCATCAATCCTTTGCCATAAATAAATCGACACCGACGCGGACGGGAGTTGAGGCAATCATCTGCTTGCTATCGCAGGACACATAAAACCGGAGGAATCTCTCCCTCGCCCACCTACGGAATCAATCGTAAAAAAAAGGGGGGGGGCGAAAATTACCCGCCGCATATCTCGGGTTGTAACTTCTATAAAACTTATTGATATCTCCTGTTTAATGCCGTATTATGCGCTCGCACAAACCTGGAAATCGCCCGTGAAATGCAGATGGAATCGCGCTATCAATGGGCCCGCCGGTACTCTGTTCTTTCAAATGGTTCCTCCCTCATTGTTCACACCACCGTAAAAATCTTCCTGCAATTCAAGAACGGACTCTTTTTTTCTTTCTTTTTCTTTTTTTTCTCTTTTTTTTAAATTTTTAATGGCGCTGGGGATCCTACCGACGAAGTCCGATGTTGAGGATTAACGGCTGTCTTCCCAAAGGGGAGAAGGAGGGATGACGAGGGCGAAGGAGAGAGGGAGGAGAGGAGGAAGAAGAGGGAGAAGAGGGGAAGGAGAGGAGGAAGAAAGGAGGGGAAGAGAGAGGGAAGGAGAGAGGAAGAAGGGAAGAGAGGAAAGGAAAGGAGGAAGGAGAGGGGAAGGAGAGGAGGAAGAAGAGGGGGAAGGAGAGGAGGAAGAAGAGGGGGAAGGAGAGGAGGAAGAAGAGAGAGAAGAATAGGGGGAAGAAGATTGAGACGAAGATGGGGAAGGAAAGGGAGAGAGAGAGTTAGATGTGAGAAGGGAGAGGGGAAGGGCAGAGGAAGAGAGTGTATAGAGAAGGGGGAGGAGGAAGATAACGCAATCCCTGCCATCCTCCTACGAAGCACCTCGAAGGAACACATCCCCAAGGTTTCTCTTAATGTGAAATTCTCAAGTACGAACACCCGACGATTTTTTTGTTGTTGTTGTTGTTGTTGTTGTTGTTGACAAAGGGAGAAATAAGTTCCAAGGATTATGCCTTTGATGCCTCTGAATGACAGGCTGAACAAAGCAAGAATATGCAATTCACGGCTGACCAAGGACGTCCACGGCGACTTACTTTCATGCGCTCACAACCCGGGTCAGAACCGTCCGCAGTATACGTGGAATTTCTGACAAATAATTTTCTGAAAACAGTCAAACAAACGAACGCAAACACAAACACACACACAAACACACACACAAACAGACAAACAAACAAACACACACACACACGCACACACCATAATCGTATATTATCGTAATATACATGCAATGCTGTCGGTAATTGCGTCATCACAGCCTACAGAAGGAAAATAGAACATCATGTGACCAATACACAAAACTGCAAAATCATCACATTTCAAGCTTGACAGAATCTAGAACTAAAATAAAAAATATGATATATGCCGCAATACACAACATAAATTTTATCCACACACCTTATTTACAAAGAACCTAGCGAGGTCAATAGCGCCTTCTGAAAGGGAGCTGGAAGGGGGAGGGGGAAGGGGAGGGGAAGGGGGAAGGGTAGAGGTAAGGGGGGAAGGGGAAGGGGTAGGAGGAGAGGGAGAGGTAAGGGGGGGAAGGAGACAGGGCTTCGTATATGAAGTGTTATAGGAATGATCTGTGACCTTAAGTTATTAGCTTTTTTATGCTACTGTTCTGTTGTTTTATGAGGAATGCGCGGGTACAGAGAACACTCTAT
>NC_051388.1:47154411-47166911 GCF_015228065.2 Penaeus monodon | reverse complement strand
CTACGCGAAGTCCAGTACACCTTCGGAGAGTCTATATCGCGTTCAAATATTCACAACTTTCGTAGAAGATCGGACGAGGGCGCAGCAGCATACTCGCTTCCAAGGTCTTGCTCGCATCTACTCGTTTATATGCTCTTGCGTGTCCATTGGCTCGACTAACGTATATTTACTGCAACTCAACTGCTCCAGATGGCTGGGTGTTGTGGGAGGCAGATGGATTATTCACTCGGTCACTCCAATCGGTAAATCTAACTCCACATTTCTCGAGAGTCAATACCCTTGAAAAAAAAGAAAGAAAGAAAGAAAGAAAAAAAAACGATCCGCCCTCCGAAAACGCGGACCCGCCCACGCGCGTGCAAAAGCCAGATCTGGGTCACCCGTCACGAAAGTAAATACGGAATTTCTTCGCCTCCTTGGTCATTAATTTCGTAGGTCTCAGAATTCTTCGCTCTTGGTTCCTACCTTACGGTTTGTTTTTTATTTCAAATTTTATGTGACGTGTAAAGCTATACACTTAACTTTCCGAAAAACTTTAAATACTGTCTTGACATTTGGTTCAATCAATGATCTACCATTTCCTCTTCTTTCAATCTTAAAAAAAAAAAACTTTTTGTTTACTTCCAACATTTTTTTTCTTTTTTACTTTAAACTTTCCTCTTTTTTCTCCTACTTTTATCTTTAACTTTTGTTCACTCCGAAAGATTTCAATGAATACTTCAACAGAAAACTTACACCCAATCCATACTATTTACCTTCGCAAACTCGAGGCCGAACCGAAGCGCCACCTTACCTGAGGAAGAAAGAAAAGGTTCATTAATAAAATAATTCATTTTATAAGGCGGACTGATCGACCGAGAGTGATCTTGTTAATAATTGAGTTGAAGCAAACTAGAAAGTACACAGACTCACGGGCGAACTCAGCTGGAGCTATTTTTCTTAACGATGGTAAATATTGCATGTTACTGGTGTATGACTAGACATTTAAAAATTTTAAACAAGATATGTTTTTTTACAGTTCATAATAAAACAATCAAGTAAATATCCTGTAGTAGTACATTTTGGTCAGAATTCTAATGATATGATTATCTGAAAATATACATTGCATAGTCACACACGAGATTTTTATGTAGTACCTAGAGAGCGTATGATTTTATTCATCAAAAAGCGGCGAAGAAATTCATATTCAAGACAAAGTAGCGGCCGCGCGCCCTCCTCCACAGCGGCTTCCTGGACCGAACACTCCCTTGAGATCAAGATTAAAATTCACCCACGACTTCTAAGTCACTCGCCCCTGGAGGGGAACACATGCAAATGATCGCGGGAGAAAGTACAAGAATGTTGAAAAGAGTAAACGAGGTATGTGCTCCCGCGAGGCCCAGGCGCGACGGCGTCTCCCCGCGGTGCTGAGGCTTCCGCCCCTCTGGCTGCGCCGCCGGCAGCCCTAACGCGTCGGGATGGGCGAGCCGCACGCAACGCTCGCTTACGTCACGTCACGCACACGGCTCCTGTGTGGTTCGTCTCTGCCAGGACGAAAGCATCAAATCAAGAAAAAAGAAAGAACAAAATTCGCGATAACAGACACACTAACCCCGCACTCTTGATCAAGGCGGCGATCAACCTCCTTCAAGTAAACACTCGAGGTTCTGAAGGCACCCTCTCGCTCAAGGTTTCTCGCCCTCCGATTTGTAGCCCCCCCCCCATCCCCCCTCACAGAACTGTAGCCGAATGTCAACTCGACCCACATCCCTCCCTCTGCCCCTCCCCCTTCCCCTCCCGCCCTTATCGACGCGCTGATAAATAATACGAGATAACATAAGTCACTTGGCTTTCAGAGTAGACACATTAACATTTCATCCTGGCACGCTAGGTGTGTGTGTGTGTGGGGGGGGTAATCTTGTGGGTGGAATGGGGGAGAGGATGAAATTGGAGGAAGAGGGAAGAGGAAGAGGATGAAGAAGAAGAAAAAAAGAAAAGAAGAATTAGAGGATGAAGAGGCTAGGGGGGGGGTTGGTTTGAGGAGGTAGGGGTGGCCACGGAGAGAGAAAGATGACGAAGAGGAGGAGGAGGAGGAGGAGGAGGAGGGAGGAGAGAAGGAGAAGGAGAAGGAGAGGAGAGAAGGAGAAGAGAAGGAGAAGGGAGAGGAGAGAAGGAGGGAGAGAGGGAGAGGAGTGAGACAGAGGAGGAGGAGGAGAGGAGGAGGAGGAGGAGGAGGAGGAGGAGGAGGAGGAGGAGGAAGAAGAGGAAGAGGAGGAAGAGGAAGAAGAAGAAGAGGAAGAAGAAGAAGAAGAAGAAGAAGAAAAGAGAGAGAGAAAAAAAGAAGCAGAGGGCGCAGGCGAGAGCACGAGAGCCGGAGCCGCGCGCCGAGTCTCCCGCCAGAGGATGTTCGGTTTTCTGGTTGTCAGCGTTATTGTCATTAATGTCTACAGATATTACTGCTGCATATTCAATTACTCCGCTCGAATTTCCATAGTTATTGAGGGCGGAGGCGCTACTTGAACACCTTGCATAAACCTCATGCAGATTTTGCGGCCGCATTCGCTCATCGGATTCGGGTCGGTCGGCGGTCGGCCTGCGAGCCTCGTTGGCGCCGACCTCACACACGACCTCGGCTGCGACCGCGACCCTCGCAACGGCTTCAGCTCAGCCGCGACTTCAGCTACGACCTCAGCCACGATTTAAGCTACGACCTTGGCCACTTCAGCTACGACCTTGGCCACGACTTCAGCTACGACCTTGGCCACGACTTTAGCTACGACCTCAGCCACAACCTTGGTCACGACTTCACTTACGAACTCAGCCACGACCTCTGCTATGACCAGCTAAGACCTCAGTAACAACTTCAGCCACGACCCCAGCTATAACCTCGTGTACGACCTCAGCCATGACCTCAGCCACGACCGCGTTTCTTTGCCCTCCTCCACCAGAGCCACGACTCAGGTGTAAGTCGTCCCTCAGCGCTTCCCGCTTATCTCTCCTTCCCTTCCTATCACCTCTTTCTACGGTGTTTTTCCACTTGTCATTTTCCCCGTTATTCCTTCTCCATTCCTCTCCCCACCCTTCTCCTCCGTCTCCTTTCTTTCATCTCTGATCTCAACTATTTTCTCTTCACTCTTCCAATTCCATATTCATTATTTTTCTGCCTTCTACTTTCTCTCCATCGCTTTCTTTCGCTGAGAGGCCGGTAGGAGGGAGGGGGGGGAGGAGCAAGGGAGAGGGAGAGGGAGGAATGAGGAGGGAAGAGAGAAGAGGGAGAAGGGAGAAGATAATTAGAGGGGTGGGGGAGAGACGAAGGAGAAAGGTGAAGGAAGAGGAGAAGGAATGATGGAGGACAGAAAGGCGGGAAAAGGAAGAAAAGAGGGAAGAGGAGGAGAGAGGACAAGGAAGAGGAAAGGGAAAAAAAAGAGAAAAAGATAAGAGAAAAAAAAAACAAGAAGAGATAAAAGAAAAGAGACGAGGAAAAGAAGAGGAGAGCTAAGGAAGGAGGGAAGAAGAGAGGAGACGAGAGGAAGGTTGCTGGTGACGTCATTCGAAGAGGCTTTCAACTAGATCACTCGCATCGCTTCCGCTGTTCTCTTCTTTATCGCTCTCTCTTCCTCTTCATATACGTGGCCAGGAAAAAGGGAAAGTTTCTTATCGTTACCTTACTGCTTTCCTACTTTCCGAACTTAGCTTCTTCTTCTTCTTCTTCTTCTTCTTCTTCTTCTTCTTCTTCTTCTTCTTCTTCTTCTTCTCTTCTTCTTCTTCTTCTTCTTCTTCTTCTTCCTCTTCCTCTTCCTCTTCCTCTTCCTCTTCCTCTTCCTCTTCCTCTTCTTCTTCTTCTTCTGCTCCCTCGCCGTCGTCATCGTAGTCATCAACATTGTCACCAACAATGTCAGTATCACCATCATCGTCATCGTCATCATAATCATAATAATAATGATGATGAAAATAATCACCAGGATTACTATCATTATTAATGGAATGATTATCATTATCATCAATATTATTATTATTATCATCATTATTAGTAGTGTTACTGTCAATGCTACTTCATCATCATAATTTTCATAACCGCCATCATCATAACCATCCTTATAACTATCATCACCACCATCATAGCTATCACCATCATCATCCTCACAGTCATAACCATCACCACTATCATCATAACCATCACGATCATTCTCCTCCTCCTCCTCATAACCATCATCACTATCATCATAACCATCACGATCCTCATCCCCATACCCACAACCATCATCACCATCCCCATAACCATCACCACCACCATCACAACCATTAAGATCTTCATCCTCATCACCATCATCCTCACCACATCCCTCCCTCGCTCCTTCACTGTCACAGCCACTCCTCCGCCTCGTCTTTCTCCCTCTCCCTTATCTCGCCGACCATCACCCCTGCAACACCCCCACAATCATCATTACACATCATCATCACCATCTCCATTCGCGTCATCACCATTACAAATAATGAAATAATTACGAACACTAATTCAGAGCGAGACGATTACCCCCACCCGATTCGGCGTCGTCGTGGGGGGGGGGGAGGGAGGAGGGGGAAATGGGGGGAGGGAGAATGGGGGTCCAGGGGGCGCTAGAGTCGAAAATTTCCCCGCATTATTTAAATTACATGCGCTGAATGCTCGCCGCTCCCAACCTATAAACAAGGATATTTATTATGCATAAATTTGGCCCACGTCTTCGGATGGTGGCGCTACCTCTCTCTCTCTCTTTCTCACTCTCATTTTCACTCTCGCTCTTTCTATCTCTCTCTTTCTCTCTTTTTCTTTCTCTTTCTCTTTCTCTTTCTCTTTCTCACTCCACTCACTCACTCACTCATACTCACTCACACTCACTCTCTCACTCACTCTCTCACTCACTCTCTCACTCACTCTCTCACTCACTCTCTCACTCACTCTCTCACTCACTCACTCACTCTCTCACTCACTCTCTCACTTTTACCTTCTCTCTTCTCTCTACTTTCTTTCTCCTCCCCCTATTCCTCTTCTCTTACCTTCTCGTCTCTCCTTTCTTTCTCGTTTTCATTTTCTCTTATTCTCAGCACCATTCTAACTCTCGTACTCGCTTATTTCCATTCTCTCTCTCTCTCTCTCTCTCTCTCTCTCTCTCTCTCTCTCTCTCTCTCTCTCTCTCTCTCTCTCTCTCTCTCTCTCTCTCTCTCTCTCTCTCTCTTCCTCCCTCCTTGTCCATACCCCTCCCTCTACCCCTCTCCTTCCCCTCCATCTTACTCTCCCTCTCGCCCCTTTTCCCTTTCCTTCCCTTTCTTTCCTTTCCTTTCCTTTCCTTACCTTTCCTTTCCTTCTCCCTCTCCCTTTCCCCTAATCCACTTCTTCTCACTTTCCCACTCCTCCTCCCCCCTTCCCCCTAACCCTTCTCCATACCGTTCTCCCTCCCCCCTCTCCTCCTTCTCCTTCTCCTTACCCATCCCTCGTTCCTTCTCCTACCCTTTGCCCCTACACCTCTCCTTCTCCTTACCCTTCCCCTTCCCCTTCCTTCCCCCTAATTGCTCCTTCTCCTTCATCCCCCCCTTCTCTTTCTCCTCCCCTCCCCCCTCCATCCTGCAATTCGTCCGCAGACCGTACCCCTCGAAGGAAGGTCCGCCCGTGATTGACGCGAGCGCCTGCGCAATGGCACGCTATCGCCCGCGCAGAACTAATACCGTCGGGACAGCACCGGTATCGGAGAACGGTTACATGGCGATCGTTATCATAAACAGAAAGTCATTTCCACAGCGCCCATTGCCCTTAACACAGGCCCATTATCATCAACACAGCATCCCCTGGGCCATCACTATCAAACCGCTGGCATTAAACCGTCACCTTTGGCTCAGTCCTCTCTGAAGCCTACCCACTCTCTGACCCGGCAGCCGGCCGCACTTCCCTCCCTTGCAGCACCCGAGCCGCAAGCAACCTTCTGGGAGGATTGCCCTCTTCCTCTCCCTCTCTCTGTTCATCTCCTTCTCCCTCTCTTACTCTGTTCCTCTTCTACTTCCACTTCTTCTCTCGTTCTCTGTTCCTCTTCCTCTTCCACTTTTCTCCCCTTTTCTCTTCTTTTTCCCTCTCCTTTTTCCTCCCTTCCCCCTTTCCCCTTTTTCCCCCCTTTTTCCCTTTTTCCCCTTTTTTTCCCCTTCTCCCCTCTCCTCCCTTTTTCTTTTTTTTCCCCTCCCCCCGCCCCTTTTCCCCCCCCTTTCTTCCCCACTTCACTTACCCCCCTTTCCCCTCCCTTCCTTCCCCTTTCCCCTTTTTCCCCCCTTCCCTTTCCTTCTTTTTCCCCTTTCCCCTTTTCTTCCCCCTTTGCCTTCTTTTTTCCTCCTTTTTCTTTTTTCCCTTCTCCCCTTCCCTTTCCCCTTTTTTTTCCCTTTTCCCCTTTTCCCCCCTTCTTTTCCTTCCCTTTCCACCCTTCCCTTTCCCTTCCCTTTCCCCTTTCACCTTCCCCTTTCCCTTCACCTTTCCCCCCCTTCCCTTCCCTTTCCCCTTTTCTCCCCTCCTTCCCCCCCCCTCCTTTTCCCCCACCTTATTTTCCCCCCTCCCCCCCCCCCCGTTTCGCCTTCTCCCTTTTTCGCTTCCCCCATTCGTTTTTAAACCCCCCGCCCCCCCTTTTAAAAAATTCACCCCTTTTTCCCTTTTTTTTTTAAAAACCCCTAAATCCCCTTTTTGGGAAATTTTTTTTCCCCGGCCCGTTTTTGGGGGTTTTCGTTTCCCCCCGGCCCCACCCTTTTCCCCCCTTTTTCCCCCCTTTTCCTTTTTTCTTTGGAAAAAAACCCCCATTTAACCCCCTTTCCCCCCCTCCTCCCTCTCCCCCATTTCCCCCCTTTCTTTCCTTTTTCCCTTCCCTTTTCTTTCCTTTTTTTTCCTCTCTCTCCTCTTCCCTCTCTCTCGCTCTTCTCTCCTCTTTTCTCTCCTCCCCCTCTCCTTCTCTTCTTCTTCCCCCTCTCCCCCTCTCTCTTCTCTCTCTCCCCCCCTCCCTCTCTCCCCTTCTCTCCTCTCTCCCCCTTCTCTCTCTCTTTCTTTTTCTCTCTCTCCCTTTTCTCTTCTCTTTTTTCCCCCTTCTTCCTTCTCCCCTCTTTCCCTCTTCATCTCCCCTCTCCCCCCTCTCTCTCTCTCTCCCTTCCCCTTTCTCTCTCTTCCCCTCGCTCCCTCTCTCTACCTCCCTTCTTACTCTCTCTCTCTCTCTCCGTCTTCTCTCTCTCCTCTCTTCTCCTCCCCTCTCTCTCTCTCCCCTTTTCCTCCCCTCCCCTGCCCCTTCCCCCTCCCCTCTCCCCTCTCCCCTCTCTCCTCTCTTTTCTCCCCCTTTTCCCCCTTTCTCTTTTCCCCCTCCTCTCTCTCTCTCTCTCGTCCTTCTCTCTCCCCCTTTCCTCTTTTCCTTTCTCCCCCTTCTCTCTTTTTCCTTTCCCCTCTCTCCGTCTCTTTTCTCCTCCTCTCTCCCCCCCTCTCTCTCTCCTCCTCTCCCCCCCTCTCTCTCTCTCTCCCACCCCCCCTTTCTTTCCCCCCCCCTCTCCCCCTTCTCTTCCCCCCCCCTTTCCCCCCCAACTCTTTTTCTCCCCCCCCCTCTTCCCCCTCCCCCTCCCTCTCCCTTTCCCCTCCTTTCTTCCCCACCCCTCCCCCCTCTCCTCTCCGTTCTCTCTCTTCTCTCTCTTTCTCCTCCTCTCATTTTTCCCCAAAAAACCCTCTCTCCTTCTCCTCTCTCTCTCTCTCTTCTCCTTTTTTTCCTCCTTTTTTTCCCCTTCTCCTCTCCCCCCCTTTTCCTCCCCCCCCCTTCCTCCTCTCTTTTTCCCCCCCCCTCTTTCCCCTCCCCTCCCCTTCCCCTCCCCCTTTCCCCTTCCCTTTCCCCTTTCCCTCCCCCCCCCCCCTCTCTCCTTCTCTCTCTCTCTCTCCCCTTTTTCCTCCCTCTCCTCTCCCTCCTTCTCTCTCTCTCCTCTTTTCTCTCTCTTTTTCCCCTCCCCTCTCCTCCCCCGTCTCTCTCTCTCCTCTCTCTCTCTCTCTCTCTCTCTCTTCCCCTCTTCTCTCTCCTTCTCTCTTTTTTCCCCTCTCCTCTCCCCTCTCTCTCTTCCCCTCCTTTTCTCCTCTCTCTTCTCTTTTCCTCTCCTTCCTCTCTTCCCCCTTTCTCTCTCTCCTCTCCTCTCTCTCTTTTCTCTCTCTCTCTCTCTCTCTCTCTCTTCCCCTCTCTCTCTCTCTCCCCTTCTCTCTCTCTCCTTCTCCCCCTCTCTTTCTCCCTCTCCCTCTCCCTCCTCCTTCTCTCCTCTTCCCTCCTTCTCTCTTTTTCTCTCTCTCCCCTTTTCTTCCCCCCTTTTCCCTTTCTCTTCTCCCCTCTCCTCCCCTTCTCTCTCTCTCTCTTTCTCTCTCCCTCTCTCCCCTTTTCTCCTTCTCTCTCCCTTTTTCTCTCTTTTTTTCCTCTTCTCTCCCCTTTTCCTTTTTCTTTTTTTTCTCTCTCTCCCTCTTTCTCTCTCTCATTTTCCCCTCTTCTCTTCTTCTCCTCTCTCTTTTCTCTCTCTCCCTCTCTCTTTTCCCTTTCTCCCCTCCTTCTCTCGTCCTCTCTCCCTCCTCTCTCCTCTCCCCCCCCCCCCCCTCCTCTTCTTTTTTTTCCTCTCTCTTCTCTTTCTTCTCCCCTTCTCCCTTCTTCTCTCGTCCCCTCCCCCCCTCTCCCTCTTCTTTCTCTCTTCTCTCCTCTCTCTCTCTCTCCTCTCCCTCTCCTCCTCTCTCTTTTCTCTTTCTCTTTTCCCCCCTCTCTCTCTCGTTTTCCCCTCTCTTTCCCCCTTTCTCTTCCCCCCCCCTCCCCTCCCCTCTCCTCTCTCTCCTCTCTCTCTCTCCTCTCTCTTCTCTCTCTCCCCTTCCTCTCTCCTCTTCTCTCTCTTCCCCTTCTCTCTCTCTCCCCTCTCCTTTTCTCCCTCTCCCCCTTCCTCTCTTCTCTCTCTCTCCTCTCCTCTCCTCTCCTTTCTCTCTTTTCTCTCTCTCCTCCTCTCTGTCCCCTGTCTCTCCTCTCTTTTTTCCTTTTTCTCCTCTCTCCCTCTTTTTTTTCCTTCCTCTCCTCTCTTCTTTCTCCTTTTCTCTCCCCCTTCTTCTTTCTTTCTCCTCTCTCTCTCCTTCTTTCTTTTCCTCTCTCTCTCTTCTCTCTTTCTTTTTCCTCTCTTCTCTCTTTTCCCCTTTTTTTTCTTTCTCCCCTTTCTCTTTTTTTCTCTTTCTTTTCTTTTCTCTTCTCTCTCCTCTCTCTTTTTTCTTCTCTCCTCTCTCTCTTTTTTTTTTTCTCTCTCTCTCTTTTTTCCTCTCCCCCTTTCCCCCTTTTTTCCCCCTCCCCCTCCTCCCCCCTCTCTCCCCTTTTTTTTCCCCCCTCTCCCCTTTCTCCCCTCCCCCTTTTTCCCCCCCCTCTCTCCCTCCTCTCTCCCCTCCCTTCTCCCCTCCCCTCTCCACCCCCCCCCCCTTTTCCTCCGCCCTCCTGTCTTCTTTCTTTTCTTACTTCTTCTTCTTCTTCTTCTTTCTTCTCTTCTCTTTTCTTCATTTCTTAAAAACCCGCTCAACTTTAAACCGTTCCCTTTTCCACCTCCTTTTTGCGACTTCTTCCCTCCTTGACGTTCTGTTAAATTTCTTCTTTTTCTTCCTTGGGGTGTCCTCCGTCCTACGCGGCCGTTCAAAAAATCCATTCATTCACATATTTTACACATAATCTTTTTTCCCTCCCTTCTCTTTTTCCTCTTCTTCCTTTTTTCCCCTCCCCTCCTCACCCCCTTTTTCCCCTTCCTCCTTTTTTCCCCTTTTTTTTTCCTTTTCTCACTCTTTTTCTTTCTCTTCCTCTCCTTCTCTCTCTCACTCCCCTCAATATCCTTTTTCTCTCTCCCTCCCTTTCTGCCTTCCTCTCCCACTCCCTCCCTCCCTTCCATACTCTCTCCCTCCCCTCCTCCCTTCCTCTCCCTTATATCAGCCCCCGCCCCACACACACACAAAAAAAATTCCACGCGCCCGCCCGCCCGCGTTCGTACCTTCGCCGCGTCAAGGTCACATCGCCGGAGCCCTCTCGCCGCGCGCCGTGGCTTGACATCTGACGCAAACAGACCCCTCGCACGTGTGATCAGAAAGTCCAATTAATACAGAAAGGTCCCTGGGTAAATTGAACCTCCGTCTCCGCTAAATTGAATATCGTACCGGTGATATTAATACAGCCATCAAAGCCTCGACGTGCTGATAAATTATGGCGGAGATATATCAATCTGCCGGTTTGTTCTTGAGCATTTCTTTACGGCTTGACGCGGTCAACAGCGGGAACGACTTGGTAAAATGCGTGAGAGATAAATAGAAATCACGGATATTGTCACATAAAAATAAAAAATGAAAATCCCCAGTGACTTGTCAGAGCATATAGACCGGAGAGTAATAAATCATTACAAATACTCTTGCGATCATTCACTCATGCCTTTAGCTCCCCCTTATTACAACTAAATAAACAAGAAAGACAGTTTATTCACAGTACTTAATGATTTTTACCTTTACTGCGGGGGTATGGGGGGGCGTAAGGTAGGAACAATACTTAACAACTGAATGGTGTATCGATAAGCTTAAGGTGAACGACCACAGCTTATTGCACAAATGACAATAAATCACGAACGAGGCGGGGAAAGCCTAGAAGGGAGATCTGCGGCACGCGCGGGAGGTGGCGCCGGTCGCGTGCCGCCCATTCGTCAAGGGCATCGTCGGGTAACTGGCCTCCTGGCGCCCCTCCTTCGGCCTGTGCGAGCTGATGAGGGAAGTCCTCGCCAAGCGCCTTCTGTACTTGCTTCTACGTCCCCAGCGCCTGGGACTCGACAAGACCTCACAGTGCCTCGTCTTCCGTACGAGCAGCGTTCTTGTTTCACCTCGCTCTCACTCTCCCACTCTCACTTCGCCTTCTCTCTCTCTCTCTCTCTCTCTCTCTCTCTCTCTCTCTCTCTCTCTCTCTCTCTCTCTCTCTCTCTCTCTCTCTCTCTCTCACTCTCTCACTCTCTCCCCTCTCTCACTCATCTCCACTCTCACTCTCACTACCTCCCACTCTCATCTCACCTCTCCCTCTCTCTCTCTCATCCCACTCTCACTCTCACTCTCAATCTCCCGCTCTCACTCTCAATCTCCCACTCTCACTCTCAATCTCCCACTCTCACTCTCAATCTCCCACTCCATTCTCCTACTCTCACTCTCACCTCCTACTCTCACTCTCACCTCCTACTCTCACTCTCACTCTCCTACTCTTACTCTCATTCTCACTCTCCTACTCTTACTCTCACTATCACTCTCCCATTATCACTCTCCCACTATCACTCAACTCTCTCTCACTTTCACTATTAGTCTCTCACTCTCCTACTCTCATTCTTCTCTCTCTCTCTCTCTCTCTCTCTCTCTCTCTCTCTCTCTCTCTCTCTCTCTCTCTCTCTCTCTCTCTCTCTCTCTCTCTCTCTCTCTCTCTCTCTCTCTCTCTTTCACATACACACTTCTGTACTTACCTACTAACCTACTGGCTTACTCGCTTACCGACTTACCTACTCACCACTCGCTCACACTCTCGCTCCCCTAGCGTTTCACGAATAGCAGGAAAATCACCTGTGGCGGGAGTGATAATGACTTCCCGGTGTGGTACGCGGCACCAGCATCGGCAGAATGAGAAAGTGATTCACGACCTTCCAACAGGAAATGTCCACACCTGAGACAAGCCAGAGGTGGGTTTGCAATCAAGCCAAGCTCCGCGAATGAACTTTAATTGAATGGGACTATCGTAATCTTGGTTGAGGGTTTTAGAGCTAGAACAACGGCGTGGCGGTGGGAGCTGTGGCAACGTCTCAAAGTTGCGATCTTGTCGGCTGCCGGGGGAGGCCCTCGGCCCCTCCCCTCCCTCTCCCGTCTTCCATACCCCCCCTAGCCCTCCTGTCTTACCCGTCCCTCCCCCATCTCTCTCACACGCCTCCCTCCCTCTTCTCCTTTACCTATATCTCCTCCTTTTCTTCCTGATCCCTCCCCTTCTCTCTTACCCGCCTCCTCCCCCCTTCTCCCTCACCTACCCCGCCGCCCGTCTCTCTCGCCTACTCCCCCTTTCCTTCCTTGCCACCTATCTCCCTCACCCACCGCGCCACCCCCTCCCTCCCCCTCCTTTTCCCTCGCCCTGCCACCACTCGCCCGGTGGTAAGGCAAGCTAGCTCGCATCAGCTCCACCAATAATACGAGTTCATTTTCGCCGATGCGGACAGCGGCGGACGGAGGCGGACGGGCGGTATTACCTAACGTCCAGGTATGTCCCCCTCGAAGGGAGGGCTCGTGATCAACAGGGGGGAGGGAGATCGCGGTTCTATTTGATCAATACGGAAGCGACGCGAGTTAACGATCACATTTGTTGCACCGGCAATTATCCGGTACCTCTGTAATACCCAGGGGTTTCATTTTCCACCGCGAACACACTTCATAGACGACCCCAATACACTCTGCTTCGACTTGCTAGACTCTCGCCCCGCGTCCACTTTCACTCGCGGAA
>NC_051388.1:47139411-47141911 GCF_015228065.2 Penaeus monodon | reverse complement strand
CGGCACTCTCTGCAGAGGACGAGTGCCTGAGCGGCCCTGGCTGGCGAGCCTCCTCCCTGTTGGCCCCCAACACCACGTAGGAGAAAGAGGGGGATGAACAGGATGTGGGAGGAGAGGTGGAGAACATAGAAGAGGAGGAGGAAGAGGAGGAGGAGGAAGAGGAGGAGGAAGAGAAGGAACAGGAGAAGGGGAAGGAGAAGGAAAATAAGAACAACAACATGGAATTATTAGGAGGAGAAATAAAGAAAGTCGAAATGGAAAATAGATGGCTGGAGAGTGGACTGTACGTAGGAAAGGCATACAACATACTCTCAAGAAACAATACAAGAATCAAGCCATATAACCAAATAGTCAGCGAGTGTTAGACACAAGCAAACAAAAAGAGTAAATTCCACGTAAATTCTACACACGCGAAATCGGAATTAACAAAGCCAAGTATATTCACACAGCCTGTTGACGCCAGAACAGGTAAAGGATAATTGATACAAAGAGATTCAAAATAACCGATATGCCACTTTACACACATTTTTCCTCTGAAACACATTCACGTGAAAACAATACTGCATATCTAACATACAAAAGCCATCAAACACGAACGCAAAAATGTGACAATTCTTATCCATTTATCGGCATTCCTGCATGAAGAATGTAGCAATACCAAACATTCAGGCAAAAAACAACAACAGCAACAACACAGGCCATACAACCTGAGACATTGCCATTTTTCCCTCGTCCTTGTAAACCCAAATCCACCAGCATCCTCGTGGTGGTAAACCAAAATGTGGTAATATTCCCGGTGGCAGTAAACCAGAATGTGGTATTCCCTGGGTAGTAAACCGATATCCAGTGATATTGCGAGAGCGATAAACCAAAATGTGGATACGAACCACGGGAGGCAATAAAGTGCCATCCTCCCGTGTGTTTCCGTATCAGGCAACCGGTTCGAAAATGTGGACAGATCTTTAAGCCATAATCCTTTAAAATTCTCGAGCCCGTTAACAGAAATCTGTTTAAAATTACACAGGCCGTAAAGCGACCTCCGCTGATATTTCTTGTGCACTGAACCTCGACCTTGTGGGCGGGACGCGAAATGTATTCCTGATTCAACGCCCGAAATTATGAAGTTCCTTATCGTCTGGGTTTGTTCTTCAAGCATCTACTGAAATGCTTCTTGCATTATTGAATGTAAATGGTGCTCCAATCATGTGAAGGTTTCGTATAAATTACAGCGCCATTCTCGTAAACGCAGTCACGCTAGACTATAGTTTATCGTGATAATGATAGTAGATAATGGACCATATCAGAGAGATAGGGAGGAGAAATGAAGAAATGAAGAAAGAAGAAGAGAGGGGGACATATGAAGGAAGAGAGAAGGGAGAGAGAGGGAGAGAGAGAGAGAGGGAGAAGAGAGAGAGAGGAGAGAGAGAGAGAGAGAGAGAGAGAGAGAGAGAGAGAGAGAGAGAGAGAGAGAGAGAGAGAGAGAGAGTATATAAAGAAATAAATACGGGTAAGTATACGTGCCCATGTCCTTGTGCGTTTATGTATGTGTATACGTGCATGTGTATGGATGTGCGTGTGTGTTTACTCGTGCTCGCCGGTGCGTGCGTGTGGGTTGGTGTCTACCGCAATACTCTTTCAGTTACTTCCACGAACGGACGTGAACCACGCAAAGTTCTCGAAAATATATAAATATCGGCAATCAGCTCACGGACACGCACTCTATTTCATGGCAACCCTACAATGGATTCTCATGAACTCCATCAACGACGGGAATAGCGACTGAAAAATATGAAAGCGTCCCAATGTAATTACCGCGTCTACAGTCACAGTAATTTCTCGGTACACGCTAGGGGGGTGTGGGCGGATGGGGGGGGAGGGGGCTTCTCTGAATGTCCTCTCTTGATTAATCTATTATTGCGAATTAAAAGCTGGACAAAAATACCTACTGCGATTTTTTAAGAACAAAAAATACAAATAACATGGTAGAATAATAAGTAATAATAAGTAATGCGTTAAAATAAATAAATAATAAAACAATAAAAGGGTCTCAGAGATATGTATTTCTGATGAGTTTTTGTATCGATTAGGATGTAGCCTCCAAACTTAACGCACACAATGGTAAGGTTGGAGGAATGTATGGAAAGGTCGAGATCAAAGGGCTTCTCTCTCTCGCACTGTGCCTCGTTCTCGCTCTAGCTCTTTCTCCTCCTTTCTTTCAATCTCTCTCTTTCTCTTACTTTCCTTTTTCTTTCTTTCTTTCTTTTTTAACTTTCTTGCTTTTTCTATTTAGACTACTGCTCTTTCGCTTTTTCTCCGTTTCTTTTTTTACCTCACTCTTCCCTTCCTTCCCTCTCCCTCCCTCCCACCCTTCCTCTCCCTCTCCTCCCCCAATCCCTCCCTCCCTTCCACCCTCCCACCACCCCTCTCCCTTTCCCTCCTACCCTCCCCCTCCTCCCTCTCCCTTCCCATCCCTCCACCTACAAGACAAAACATAAAGAGA
>NC_051388.1:47104411-47109411 GCF_015228065.2 Penaeus monodon | reverse complement strand
CTCTCTCTCTCTCTCTCTCTCTCTCTCTCTCTCTCTCTCTCTCTCTCTCTCTCTCTCTCTCTCTCTCTCTCTCTCTCTCTCTCATTCTCTCTTCCTCTCCTGCATTTCCTAGTCACTCCCTTATGCTCTCTTTACCTTCTAGCCTCCTGCTTCCCTTCCTTTAATCCTTCCTATTCTTTTCTTTCCTTCTCTTCCTCCCCCTCCAATCTCCTTCCTATCCTCCCCCCTCCCCTAGCCTGCCTTTCCTCTTCCTCCTCCTGGCTCCTCCCCAGCCTCTCCTCCTTCTCCCACTGTCTACTTTTCCTTTTCCCCTTCCTCTTCTTCACCCCCTTTCCTTCCTAGTCTCTCTCTCCCGCCTCCACTTAGTCTTCCTCCTCCCATCTCTTTTCTTTTTTCTCCCTCTCCCCATACCTCTTCTCCTCTTCCTCCTCGCCATCCTCTCCCCCATCTCCTCCTCCTCCGCCCCTTCTCCACTTCCCCTCCCCCGCCTCTTCCCATCTCCTCCTCCACTGGGCTCTCGGCAAGAGGGCAGATATATTATCCCTATCGCTTTTCTATGTAAATATTCGGAATAATCTAGGTAGATGAAGGACGTCGGGAGGGCCTGGTACGAGAGGGGCGCGGCGCCGCGGCCGACCGAGCCAGCAATCGTCTTATGGCCGCCTTATTGCGGCCGGAGACGAGAGCGGAGCCGAACGACACCTTTTAGCACCAGCCATTCCGTCCGCGCTCTGTACTGACAGACACGGTCAGGTTATTTGGCCGGTCAAAGGTCGGGGGTCATCAGGGCTGATTCTTATCTTCCGGAGCCAATACTCTGCTGATGGAATCGAGGGTCTACTCATACAAAGCAATTTGGGGTTGCTCTCTTCTTCCTTTAATTCTTCTGTGTGTTTATCTTTCCTTTTCAGTGCTTGCCGGTACGACTAGCGAGGTCCGACCTATTGGCGCTCACCGATAGTGCTCCGCGGTAATAGACACTTGTCGTAATTTTTTGAAGTTAATGGCCCACGCGTGTAATGGCTAGATTGGAGAGCATTCTGAATGATCGATGGCCAAGATAACTCTGACGACCGTAGTAACATGCGGGTAACGATCGCGGGTCTCGTCGCAAAACGGTTTCTGTGAAATGGACACAATGTTAAAGGGAGAAAAATACTTCTGCCGTCAGCCAATGGGACGTGGGTGAAGTTGATTACAGATTGTGCGAACCTGAGCTCCCGAAACCTAAGACGCGAATCCGGTTTCCAGGAGAAGGTCGCGGCCGAAGGAACACCTTAGGGCCCGGTGTGTGTTGCAGATGGATGGGGTGGTGGGGGTGGAAGGGAAGGGGGGAGGGGGAGATAGAGGATGTGGAGGGGGAAATGAGCGATGTGGAATGGGGAGGGGATGAGGGGGTGAGGGATCTGGTGGGAGGAAAGGAATAAGATGAGTTGGGAGTAGAAGGGAGATAAGAGGAGATGAAGAATGTGGAAAGAAAAGGGAGAAGGGGTGAGATGAGAGACGTAGGAAGAAGAGGAAGAGAAATTCCAAAGAAGAAGAAAGGAAAGGGAATAAAGGGTACTACAGGACGAGAGAGAGAAGAGGAAATAAGGCATGTAAGAAGAGGAGAGGAAGGAGAAGAGATGGATATGGGAGGGAGAGGAAGGGAAGGAGACGAAGGATGTGATAGAGGGAGATGAGAAGGGGGGGGGGGGGGACTCCCAGATCGGCGGTGGCAGGATGCGGCGCGAGTACATCATGCCATATCGGGTTTTGCGTGATCGTAAATCTCGGTTCCGAAATTCGTCCGGTTGCCCGAAGATGCTCATTAAATCTAAAGCGGCTCGAGTCTGGAAACAAATGCATGTAATTTTGTGAACTCGAACTTTTTTCTCTTTGCTTTTTTTTATTTATTTTTAGAATTCGTGAGGAGTTGATCTAATAAGAGCAGGTTGCCATAACCGGTGATTTACTCTTTCCTTACTTGACATGATGTCCTTTGATGGGTGAAGGATTATACAGAAACACGGAAGTTAGAAAGAGAGAGAGAGAGAGAGAGAGAGAGAGAGAGAAAAGAGAGAGAGAGAGAGAGAGAGAGAGAGAGAGAGAGAGGGGGGAGAGAGAGAGAAGAGAGAGAGAGAGAGAGAGAGAGAGAGAAGAGAGGAGAGAGAGAGAAGAGAGAGAGAGAGAGAGAAGAGAGAGAGAGAGAGGAGAGAGAGAGAGAGAGAGAAGAGGAGAGATAGAGAGAAGATAGAAGAGAGAGGAGAAGATAGATAGATGATAGAGAGAGAGAGAGAGAGTAAAATAAAATAAAGAAGGAGAAGCAGAAAGTGAAGTCAAGGAAAGAGAGAGGAGAGAGAGCAAGTGAAAGAGTGGGAGATCGAGAAGAGAAAGTCAAGCTGCTTGGGGCGACCACAGGGGGAGGGGACGGGGCTGCTGAGGAGAGAGAGAGAGAGAGAGAGAGAGAGGGGGAGAGAGTGAGAGAGAGAGAGAGAGAGCGAGAGAGAGAGAGAGAGAGAGAGAGAGAGAGAGAGGAGAGAGTAGAGGAGAGAGAGAGAAGAGAGAGAGAGAGAGAGAGAGAAGAGGAAGAAACAAAAGGAGGAAGTGAAAGAAGGAGAAGAAGAGAGAAGGATAAAGAAGGAAAAAAGAGAGAAAAAGAGAGAGGAGGAAAAAAGAGAAAGAAAGAGAGAAAAAAGAGACAAGGAGAAAGAGAGAGAGAGAGAGAGAGAAAGAGAGAGTTTCGGACGTGATCCACAATAACTCTGGCGAAGCTGTGATCAACCGCGCTGACCATGTCGGGTCCTGATTACCGGCAGCCATTGTGGAAAACTCGATTATTCGGCCGGCTTCTTCCACCTCCACGCCCAGCCGTACTTTCTTGCCGGCCGCCCGTGACTGCCTGTGGGGTTGTGGGGGAGGTTGTGGGCGTCTGTGGGGGGGGGGTTGTAGAGGCTGTGGCGGGGGGGTTGTGGGAAGCGGGTGAATGGGCCGTAATGAGGAGGCTGGGACTACGCAAGCCGGCAGGAGGTGGTGGGGGTGGGGTGTGTGAGTGAGGGAAGGGGGGGAGGGGGTGCAAATTCAGGGGAAGGGGAAGGGATGGGGGGAAGGGGGGAGGGGGCAGGGGCAGGTGGCGACAATGGCGGTGATGATAGGAACGAGTGAAAATATTACGCCAACAATAGGAAAGAGAGGAAAGGGGAAAAATCCGGTGATAGGAGGTGAAAATGTAATAGATAATATTGCTTCATAAGTTAGAACACTGGAATCGTGGTGCTTGGTGGTGGTGATTTTGATAATACTAGAAATGAGAGGAATAATAGCACCAAGACTACTATAAAAAAACAAAAAAACAGGAAGGTAGGAGGAGGAAAGTATAGTGATAGGAGATGAAAACAGCAGGTTATAGTATTATATAAGTTAGAAACCTATAAATCCGTTGATGGTGATTACAGAAGCGGTTGGTGGTGATGATAGTGGCGGGAATGAGAATGTTAGTGATGAAATCGATGGTGGTGGAAACAGCGGTGGTAAAAAAAAAAAATATAGAACAACGAAAGGTCGGAAATGAAAAAAAAGACAAAAAGCCCCCTCCCCCCCAAAAAAAAAAAAAAAATCCCGATCATAAGGATTTCGCAACAAGATTGGAAATCCGATTCCGTTATGTTCTGAATTATGTTCATGGTAATAGCGGTAATAATAGAGATGATGATAACATTAAATAACAATACCAAAACATAACTCTGACGCTCAAAATGCCAGGATGAACCTAATCACGTTGAATTAATGGGAGAAAACAGCCGACCTTTAGCCTCACGAAACAATCGACTTTTAATGGCTATTTGTTGACCATATATAAAAGAAATCTACCCATAATTCCCCATTTAACGATTACTAATCATCAGATAGTCTAGATAATATCCGACGATACTTTTTATCGCGGTTATTAATCAGCATAGCCAGTCACTGTGGCAAACACATAGATTATACCGATCCAGAAATCCTATTCTATATTTACAACGTGACTCTTCATACCCTAGGGCTCTGTTATTAACACCATAACCTTCATATTCGTTGTTAACACCCTTAAGAGCAATAAGGTAGCTCTGTAACGGTCTTGTAACGACCCTAGCACAATGAAAACACTGAAACCACTCTGTAGCGTCGCACTATAATGTCCCTCTGGCATGTCATGACCTCCTAGGCTGCACTACAGGTCATAGGTCATACTTTAGAGATTACACTATGGCCTCTCTCATTACCTCACTCATCCAGTAATGTAGACAATATTATCTCTCTCAGCACGCGATGATGCAATAAACAACATTCACACAGGCAGATGAATAAAGGATAATATATTCATAGATAATGAAATATAAACGAGAAATGAAGAATTATGCTTATATGAATAAGGAATGATTAAACATGAACAATTATGCATATATGAATAATCAATGATTAGGTGAGGAAGAATTATATGTATGTGAATTATGAATAACTATAAATAAAAAAATTATACAGATATGAAAGAGGGATAATTAACAAAAGATAACTGACAGATTAACTAGCCAATTAACTGCCTAATTGTGTGGATAAACAGAGAGAATACAAAATAAAAAAGAAAAGAAAAATGAAGTGAACAACCAGATGCAGGGAATAATTATACACATATCAATAATTAATATCTGACTTATAAAATGACTGACTGACTGGCTAATTAACTTCCTAACTGTAAATGTAAACGAACAGAATGTCAAACGAAAGCCGATAAGAAAAAAAATAAATAAGGAAATGAACAAACAAGGCAAATAAAGAGTGTAGAGAAAACAGCTATTCCGCCCCCCCCCCCCCCCGGCGCTAACCCAATCCTGCAGACAATCCCATTGCTTGCAGACAGTGACGTCATTCTCCGCTCTGCCACCCTCGCCCTCACCCTCCACGCACGCACCTCCAGCCCAGCTCTCTCTCTCTCTCTCTCTCTCTCTCTCTCTCTCTCTCTCTCTCTCTCTCTCTCTCTCTCT
>NC_051388.1:47094411-47096911 GCF_015228065.2 Penaeus monodon | reverse complement strand
TACTGCGAGGCGGGGACGATTTCGGGAAAGTACGTCCGCTAGGTGTAATATTATCTTATTATTTATTATTATTATTATTATTATTATTATTATTATTATTATTATTATTATTATTATTATTATTTTACTTTTATCTTTCTTTTTGGAGAGGGTGGGGTATTCAAGAGGATTTACGCTGAATACTTTCTCTCTCTCTCTCTCTCTCTCTCTCTCTCTCTCTCTCTCTCTCTCTCTCTCTCTCTCTCTCTCTCTCTCTCTCTCTCTCTCTCTCTCTCTCTCTCTCTCCTCCCCTCCTTCCCACCCACCCTCCCGTCGACCCTCCCTCCCTCCTTCCCTTCCTCCCTCCCTCCTTCTATCCCATCTTCCCACCCCCCAAACTCGTCCTCTCTCCCTCCCACCCTCCTTCCCACCCTCCTCTCTCCCTCCCTCCATCTCCCACTCTCTCTCAAAATATAGTATTGTTGTTAATGTTGTCTTTCTTCGTTGCGTAAGTCCCTTTGTTAAGACGTAATTAAGGCGTTTTCACGTCCGTCCAGCCAAGGTCACTCGCGCTATCTTAACAAAGCTTGATTGGTTATGTAAGCTGAGGCCAGTTCTTTTGCGTGTGTGGTAGCCAGATTGACGGACATGTGTGCGGTTAGGCAGATAGATAGATAGATAGATAGATAGATAGATAGATAGATAAATAGATAGATAAAAGAAAAATAGATAAATAGATTATATATATATATATATATATATATATATATATATGTATATATATATATATATATATATATATATATATATATATATATATATATATATATATATATATATATATATAATATATATATATATATATTTATATATAAGAGAGAGAGAGAGAGAGAGAGAGAGAGAGAGAGAGAGAGAGAGAGAGAGAGAGAGAGAGAGAGAGAGATAAAAGAGAGACAGACTAATTGATAAATGAGAGACAGATATATACATATATAAGAAAGAGACAGACAGATAAAAGAGAACCAGATAGATAGATGGATAGACAGATAAGAGAGAGAGGCAGATAGATAATAGAGAAACAGATAGATAGATTACAGTGAGACAGTTAGATAGATAGATAAATGAGAGACAGATAGACAGACAGTAAAAGAGAGACAGATATATAGAAGGATAAAGGAGTGGCATATAGAAAGATAAAGGAGAGAAACATAGATAGATAAAGGAGAAATAAAGGACATACATAGCTAGAGACAGACAGAGATATATATGAGAGAAATAGATATATAGCTTTAAAGATAGCAACGTAGGCTGACGGAGAGGAAGATGTGTGAAAAGAGAGGGGAAAGCGAACTGAAAAGAAGAATGAAAGTGAGTGAAAAATAGATAACTAGAGAAAAGGAATTAGTGTGAATAGGGTGTGATGCTCTACAAAAACACGAAAGTATATATAAGTGGACAAGAAAATGCTATGTGGAAATCAAATTCAGAGATTTAAACATCAAGGGAACGCAGAAATAAACAGTTGCTTCTACTTTAACATCGATACTCAATTAAGATTTTTAAAAATATGATTTATTTCACATTTCTACAAAATAAACTTTTACTTACACGCTAACAGACCCAAGATAGTTCTTAAGAATGGAGCACCAAGTCATGAGACATTCTTAAGTCCATGTGTCAGACCTGAATTTTTTAATCGACATTTAGGGCAGGTTCAGGGGATAGCTTATGCATGACGAACGGTAGAAGCCACCTTTTCAAGTATTAATCGTTTCTACGGGAAGGATAGAGAGGGAAAGGGTGGGCAAAGAATACACACATGTCACCTACCCACACACATAGAGACAGACACTCCTGTGCCCTCCCACCCCACCCCACACCACACACACCTCACACTCACACTCACACACACAATCTCTCTCTCTCTCTCTCTCTCTCTCTCACACACACCACACACACACCTCACCACACCACACACACCCACACACACACACAGACACACACGCACACATACACTCATTCACTTACACACACACACACACACACACACACACACACACACAACACACACACACACACACACACACACACACACACACACACACACACAATCTCTCTCTCTCTCTCTCTCTCTCTCTCTCTCTCTCTCTCTCTCTCTCTCTCTCTCTCTCTCTCTCTCTCTCATCATCCTCTCACTACCTTATCACACACACACACAACACACACACCACACACACACACACACACACACACACACAACACACACACACACACACACACACACACACACACACACACACACACACACACACACACACCACACACACTAATGCGCATAACAGGGCAAGAAATAGCCGTAGGCACGATTCTCATTTTAAGCAACAAAGCAACCATATCCTTTTCTGAAATCAGGTACCGAAAGATTCAAAGGACATACTTGTGTTGCTTCTGTGTTATATAACCTCATAAAAGTAGGTACTGAGAATAACGGTGATCATAATACTGCTGTAATAATAACTGC
>NC_051388.1:47086911-47089411 GCF_015228065.2 Penaeus monodon | reverse complement strand
TGAAACAATGGGAGTAAAAAGCGATTTCGAATATTTAATATTACTTTTTTATCTCTCTCTCCGCATGTGTGTGTGTGTGTGTGTGTGTGTGTGTGTGTGTGTGTGTGTGTGTGTGTGTGTGTGTGTGTGTGTGTGTGTGTGTGTGTGTGTGTGTGTGTGTGAACGTGGCCTATGAGCTTTAGTGTGCAGTGTGTGTGTGTGTGTGTGATTCCATATAGCTGCCACACCTCCAATCTCCTATAGGTGCAATCCAGCCAAAAAAAAATACAAAAAAAAATGTTTTTTATTACTTCACAGGCCCTCGTTAGCCTTGTAATTGGGTCAATGGAGTATTAGGTGATCTATATTTTTATGGGCGGGGAGAGGAGGGGAGAGGAGGGGAGGAGAGGAGATTCATTTCGAGCGCCGGTTTTGTGCTACTCTTGCCCTTTACCTTGGCTTTACCTTTCTCAAATTTGTTGGAAGTAATTTAGGTCTGAAACGCCCAGGTATCCTCTTACAGTAGCCTAATTCGATGATATCTAAAGTCAAACTTCGTGCAACGGTCATCACATCTAATTAAATATAGGCTACAGTCCTATTACTACATTACTATTAAAATTGATTCAGCTCACACTCAAAATACTTACTTTTCCACTGCAATTTTACTTTTGTTATTACATGAATATCTGACTTGATTATCCGCATCCACACACTAATAATTTTGGTCACTTTAATCATCACTAAGATCTTCATTTGTAGGTAAGTGCTAGAATTACATTGGAAAGGCAGTAGAACGGAAAACGAGCAGACGATCCTTGTTAGATAAGAAGCTGGACCACCGCGCTATGTCGTCCGGGCGTTCGCATACGCTGAGGACTGTCCGCACTGTGGCTGTCATGCGTGAGAATCCGCAACTCTCTTCATCTGAGGCATTGCAGTTGTGTGTGTTTGCGTATACATCTCTCTCTCTCTCTCTCTCTCTCTCTCTCTCTCTCTCTCTCTCTCTCTCTCTCTCTCTCTCTCTCTCTCTCTCTCTTTCTCTTTCTCTCTCTCTCTCTCTCTCTCTCTCTCTCTCTCTTCCTCTTCCTCTTCCTCTTTCCTCTTTCCTCTTTCCTCTTTCCTCCTTCCCTACCTCCCTCCCTCCCTCCCTCTCTCCCCTTCGTGTATCTTCTTATAATGCTCACTTACCGTACTTACAAATTTAACAGATTTAACATTGGCGAAACATCATGCAAGTATAATCAAAGCTCGGGACTTCAGCTGATCAATACCCGGATGTATCATTTACTCTTGTAATTCATCTGAAGCAAATTAGGAAAATCGAGGCCTGGTTATTAGTTTACTCATTATCGGTACTGATACATAAGGGTTCTGGAGTACCTTTTCTAATATTTAATAGGCAGCGGTGGGTAGTTGGTAAATATCTTTAGTCTACCTATAAAGTTCTCAGTCGTTTTTTTTTCTTGTGCTGTGTTCAGTGAATGGTCTTTTATGTCTACAGGTTAAAATATTTCGTTTCCATTCATTTTTGGTAATGGTCCTTCTGTATATATTTCTTTCTCTTATGATACACGACTTATTGGCGACATTAGCTATTTTGGTCTGTTTCTTCTTCACACTAATTGTAAAGATTGTGTATGTTAAAGAATAAGGAAGTAGATGTCTAGTTATCTCTTTCCTTGTATTATCTGGTATGAATTTTTACCTCTCCTTTCTTCCATACACACACACACACACACACACACACACACACACACACACACACACACACACACACACACACACACACACACACATCCACCAATCCTCTTTCACACAACTACCCACCCACCCACCCACCCACACTTACCCACTTACCCACACTTAACCCCCCCCCCACACACATAACAACATACACAACATAGGACCCATTTTACACCCCTCTACCCCCTCAATCCAATACCCCCCTCCCCTCCCCCTCGACGCCACCGCAACAGCCCAAAACAGCTTGCTAATACCGCCATTAGGGTTGATCTCAGACACATTAATTTGTGAACATAAACATGCATGGTTGAGGGGTGTGGTCGCTGGATGGGGTGAAGAGGGAGGGAGAAAGGGCGAGGGAGAGGGAGAGAGGAAGGGAAGATAGGTCTGAGGAGAGAGAGAAAGGGAAGAGGGATGAGGAGAGATAGATAAATAGAGAGAGGGAGAGAGAGAGAGAGAGAGAGAGAGAGAGAGAGAGATGAGGGAGGGAGGGAGGGAGGAGGATGGGAAGAAGGGGGAGGGAGGGAGAGAAGGAGCGAGGGAAGGAGGGAAAAGGGAGGGAAGGTGGGAGGGAGGTAGAGATAGATAGATATATATAGATAGATAGATAGATAGATAATAGATAGATGATAATAGTATAGATAGAATAGAGAGAGAGAGAGAGAGAGAGAAGAGAGAGAGAGAGAGAGGAGAGAGAGAAGGAGGAGAGAGAGGAGAGGAGAGAGAGGAGGAGAGAGAGAGGAGAGGAGAGAGAGAGAGAGAGAGAGAGAGAGAG
>NC_051388.1:47079411-47081911 GCF_015228065.2 Penaeus monodon | reverse complement strand
TGTGTGTGTGTGTGTGTGTGTGTGTGTGTGTGTGTGTGTGTGTGTGTGTGTGTGTGTGTGTGTGTGTGTGTGTGTTTATTTATTCATTTATTTATTCATTTACTTATATTTGTGTGTGTGTGTGTTTGTATGTACACACACACACACACACACAACACACACACACACACACACACACACACACACAACATATATATATATGTATATATGTATATATATATATATATATATATATATATATATATATATAATGCATATTATATATATATGTATATATATATATATATATATATATATATATATATATATATATTGCATATATATATATATATATATATATATATATATATATATATATATATATATATATATATATATATATATATATATATATACACAACCTGAGTTTAACCCAGCATGCGAAGATGCCTTTAATTATCAACGGACGAGAGTAAAGGGGATGCAACAGAATTCCAGCCTTTTGTGACGGCTGCGCCGCGTGGCAGTGGAAGATCTGTTATCTGTGATATAAAGAAACCTTTCGGTACTCGGCTGTTGGCTGAATTCCAGGATAAATATAACGCGATGTGTTCTGTTGTCTTAAAGAGATGAGATAGAAATTGAATGAGTTGCCCGTCGCGCATTGAATGCAATCAAGGGAATCGAAAGATTCACAAAACAAGGAAGAGAATTTGCGTGCGTTTGCGTTACCCTGGATTGCTTTCAGTTTACTTTGGGGTTGTATGTGGAAAAGTACATAGATGCGTCTGCGTGTGCATGATTTGGCGTGTGTGTATGTGAGTCCATGTATTCATAAATGATTCTGTGTTTGCCATGCATATCTATTTGTGGAGGATTATCTGCGCATGACTGTATATTCGTATGTAGTGTACGAGCACATAAGCATATGTATCCGTATGTGAAAATGAATATGCACAATTTCACATGTATGCATATTAGCAATAATAATATTTAGTAATAATAATAATGATAATAATAATAATAATAATAATAATAATAATAATAATAATAATAATAATAATAATAATAATAATAATAATAATAATAATAATAATAATAATAATGAATAATAATAATAATAACAACAACAATGATAATAATAATAATAATAAAATATAATAATGATTATAATAAAGAACGAGGTACTTATAGGCTAAATAAAAGACTAAAACCTTCACTTACACTATACATTAAACATTTCCCGATTCAATAATACTTTTCGAATTGTGTGATACAAAACTGCAGGCTGTATTTACCCTCCTCGGCGCTGATTTACGGAACAACGAAATAACTTTTAGTAATTTGAAACGAAGTCGAGCCCCCTCCCTCCACCCTACTTACCCCTCCCCCTCCCCCCTTCCTGTTCCCCTCCCCATGTAGTAGCAGTTTACTTGATCAATACCTGTCTTGCAGCATCTTATATAATAACGCCCCGACACGCACATACACGTACATACACTCATAAATACATACATACAGGCCAAACACGGAAGAAAGAACAAAACACACATAGACTTTCTTACTTACGTACGTCCATACACTTATACAAACACACACATAGATACATACATACACACACACACACACACACACACACACACACACACACACACACACACACACACACACACACACACACACACACACACACACACACACACACACACACACACACCACACACATACACACACAAACACAAAAACACACACACAGACACACTTCATTATCATCACCACGATCATCATCATCATCACTATTTTCACTATCAACCCCTTTTCCGATAACCATCATCACCGGAGCTGACACCATTGCTTCCACCATTTCCGTGCATTTCCCTCACCGTGAAACCACCAAAGCAGTAGTTAGTGCTTTAATTCTGCTCTCTTTGACGTTCTCATCAATTTCCTGACTTGAGACTCCCTTAGTCAACTTCAACCCTTCAAGCAAGCATTCTATACTCCCCTCTCTCAATTTCAACTCCTCCCCTCTCAAAATCCCTTCCAGCAAGCACTCCTGATTCCCTTCACGCAACTTGCACCTTCCCCCTACCCCTTCAACCCCCTTCAACTTCCAGCAAGGCACTCCATGCTTCCCTCACTCGACTTCGACCCCCTCCCCTCTCTAAATCCCTCTCTGCAACCACTCCATATTCCCCTCACTCCGACTCCTCCCCCCTCAAAATCCCTCCCTCACTCCATTCCCCTCACTCAGTTCCGACTCCTCCCCCTCAAAATTCCTCCCAGGAAGAACTCCATACTCCACTCACTCAACTCCTCTTCCTCCCCTCCTCCTCCTCCCCCGCCTTAAATCTAAATCGACGTCCCCACTAATCCCCTCCTAACCCCAACCCTTGCTCTCCCCAACGCGACACCCCCGACGAGCTCCCTTGACCCCCACCCCCACCCTGATATCCTTCCCCTACTTGACCCCCGTTCCATTACCTATGCCCTCGTGTCAAGTCACCCCTTCCCTTCCCCC
>NC_051388.1:47064411-47069411 GCF_015228065.2 Penaeus monodon | reverse complement strand
GTGTGTGTGTGTGTGTGTGTGTGTGTGTGTGTGTGTGTGTGTGTGTGTGTGCGAGGATGCTAAGAAAGAGTAAGAGTGAGAGTGTGGTGACAGGCGCGGTAGGGCGGGTCGGCGCGGCTGTGGGACCAGGACCTTCTCTGTGTATTAAAGAGGAGAGGCAGTACCACGACCTCCCCACTCCCACCGCGCCTCCCCTCAGCTTGCCTCGACGATCCCCCTCCCCACCGCAATCCCCATGATTTCCCCACGCCCCTACCACCACAGGGACGTCCCCATTGTTGAATGTAAAAAGTTCTTGTTACAATGGGCGTTGGTTTCTCTGTTCATTTCGTCAGGTAAGTCTCAGTAATCGCCGTTAGCACCATCAGTAGCCCTGTCATCAACTCTATCGCTATTCTTAGTATCATTAGCAACTCAAAGTGAATAAAAGGTTCTCTTCGCGACAAAGAAAACTACCAGTATACACCTCCTCCTCATCGTTCTCGCTATATCCTTTTAACAGTCATCGGCGTTACAATCACTCCAGTCATTAAAATAACTCGTCGCCTCCCTGACACCATGTCCGTTCTGTCACCACATGCAGCCCACTAACTTCCCACACTTCTCCAAGTCCCCTTCACCGCAGCATCACCCTCCAGTAGTAGCCTATTACCTCTGCTGCGAACAATGTCGTGACCAGCATTAATCAACACAGACGGACGCCACGGTGGCCGCGACCTACACCCGGTTACATTACTGCCCTTATAATCACGAAGCAGCCGTTCTCAAAGGCCATTCTCAGCAGCCGTTCAGGGGCGTAGAAGCAGCTGGAGCCTTTCGTTTAGACTACCACAGCAAGCTTTACCTTCACTAAGATAGATCGATGCTTTGGCGAACATTCAGAATTGCTTTTATTTTCCATATTCATTGCCAAAAAAGCTAGGAAGCTCTCCCTTATTACGGAAACCATCAGCAAGGTATTGCCTGCCGGCGCCACATGTAATTCGGTTTACTTGTACATCAGTTTGCTATTATCAGAAGCGGAAAATCCGTTCCCGCTTCCCTCCCCTCCTGATATAATACAGGCTATATCACCACCCCTGCTGCCGTAGGAAGATCCCCTGCCACTGGTTCCAGCAGAGCTCTTTGCTGCAAACAACCGGCACGGCCTTCCCTTGCCACCACCTCACCCCTTCTCCTCCCCCTTGCTGTAAAAATGGGTCTCTGTGGAAGAAAACTGATTGGGCGTGTGATGAGTTTCAACCCAGCTACCACAGAAAGATTTGGCCCCTCCCCCCTCTTCCCCTCCCCCCGCCCACAACCCCGCCCGAAACCTCAGAGGCCTTTTGGATTGCCGGCTGGTCTCTCGCTCTCGCTCCCCATTCCATTCAACTTCAGTCCTGTATGGGGAGAACTTTTCATCTCGGGGATAGTTGACCTCGAGAAGTTAGCTGGAAAGTACATGGGAGCGATGTGTGGGTACAGTTATTGCCTTGGCACAATATCTTGGCACTTGTACAATTTCCCTTTAAGTCAAGAACATACATGCCACACTCAGTTCTGTAAGCAGGTTTGCAATATAAGCTAATAGTATTTCCAGAAAAGACTGTGATGTCCTTTGGTAAAATGTACAGTGGTAGTGATGCACCTTGAAATTCTTGCACAGAGAGGAAACAAAGTCGTGATTAATGCCCCTCTTCCATTACCCAGCAAAGGCAATGCTTAATAACGGAACTATATCTATGACTTAGACTCAAACATCTTTCTCCTTTTTATGGCAACTAGCGAGCGCTATGAAATAACTTCATATTTCTCTTTTCACTGGATCAATCATTTTCTCTATACTTTTCATATTCGTAAATCCATACTGTTTTCACGGCCAAGGAAGTGTATTGGTTTTACTTAAAATCCTAGCCTCCTTCAGCCGGCCGCCCACATCTTGAAGGAACACCGATAATGAGCATTTCCGTTATCCGGACGCGGCGTCCCGGGTGGTATCCCTGGGGGAAGATATGTCTCTTTCTCCCTCTCTTTAATATAAATGATGTTATTTATAACGGATATACTATAAATTAGAAGAATATTATACGAATGCATATATATTATATATATATATATATATATATATATATATATATGTATATATATATATATATATTTTATGTTTGTTTGTTTGTGTCTGCGTGTCGGTTTGTGTTTGTGGTAGGTTGATTTGGAGTGCATTGCTTGTGTGGTGCTGTCTATGGGTTTGTGTGTGTGTGGTCCTGATGTGGTTTGCTGTCTGTGTGTTGTGTTGTGTTGGTGCTGGTGTGAAGTGTCTTGTGGCAGGGATGTGCGTGTTGTTGTGTGTGTGTGTGTGATGTGGGTGTGTGTGTGGCCGCGTGCGTGTATGTGTATATATATATATATATAATATATATATATATATATATATATATATATATATGTGTGTGTGTGTGTGTGTGTGTGTGTGTGTGTGTGTGTGTGTGTGTGTGTGTGTGTGTGTGTGTGTGTACATACACATACATATATAATAGGGTGAGGTATCCTAGAGTGATATATGCTAGAGCGACATACCTTAAAGCAAGATAGATCTGTAGGTGTTGAACTTTCAGGGTGAGTGTATCCCTGTGAGTGGACATCACCCACAAAGGGAGGTTATCCAGTGTGAGGACATCCAAACAAGTGAGACATCAGGGTGAAAGTCGGTGAGACGGAGAAGGACAACGAGCGACGTACCCGTTACGTCCCCTGGTATTGACACCCTGCGTCATGTGATTGAAATGTGATTAAGCGATTCCCCCCAAGCCCGCACTGTTGAACATCTAATGGTCTAAATTACTCGTATAACACCCCCCAACTGCACTGTTATATAGGCTTAATTACTCGGATCAACAAAAACAAGTGCTATCATCTCTCTGTTTACATCTGATTATTCCACTCACCCGTTGTGGCCGGATGACGGGGAGGGAAAGGGAAGGAAGGAAGGAAGGAAGGAAGGGAGTGACGGGGAAGAGAGGAAGGAGAGAAGGATAGAGAGTGAGGAGGAAGAGGGATGATAAGGAAAAGGGAAGAAGCGAAGGAAGGGGGTGAGGAGGAATGGGGAAAGGGAGGGGTTGGGGGGAAGAGGGGAAGAAAGGAAGGGAGGTGAGGAAGAAAAGGGAGGAGAGGAGGGGATGAAAAGGAAGAGGGGTTATGAGGAAAGGGAAAGGAGAGAAGGAAGGGAGTGAGGAAGAAAGGGGAGGAAAGGGAGTGAGGGAGAAACGGGGTGAGAAGGAAAGGGGAGGGAGAGAGGAAGGGGATGAGGAGAAAAAGGGAAGGAAAAAAAAGGAAGGGGGTGAGGAGGAAAATGGAAAGAAAGAGGAGAGCGAAGAGAAATGGGGAAGAAGAGGAAGTGGGTGAGAAGGAAGCGGGGAGGAGAGAAGGAAGCGGGATAAGGAGGAAAAAGGAAGGAGAGTGGATGAAGAGGAAATGGAGAAGGAGAGAGGAAGGAAGAAAGGGGAGGAGACAGGAGCAAGGAGGAAACGGGAAGTAGAGAAGGGTGCGGAGGAAAGGAAATGCATAGAGGGGAATGGAGAGAATTATCTCATCTGCCCACCCATATTCTCATGTCTATCTGCTTCTCTGCCTCCCTGTCTGCCTGCCTGCCTGCCTGTCTGCCTGCCTGCCTGCCTGTCTGCCTGCCTGCTGCCTGCCTGCCTGCCTGCCTGCCTGCCTGCCTGCCTGCCTGCCTGCCTGCCTGCCTGCCTGCCTGCCTGCCTGCTTGCCTGCCTGTCTGTCTGGCTGCCTGTCTGCCTGCCTGCCTAACTGCCTGCTTGCCTCCTGCCTGCCTGCCTGCCTGCGTACGTGTGTGTCTGCCTGCCTGTCTAGTTGTTTGTCTAAGTATCTGTATGGGAAAGGAGGGAGAGGAAGGCAAAAAGAGAAAGAAAAGGAAAAAGGAAAGGGAGAGAAGAGAGTGAGTGAGTGAGGAATGAGAGAGAGAGAGAGAGAGAGAGAGAGAGAGAGAGAGAGAGAGAGAGAGAGAGAGAGAGAGAGAGAGAGAGAGAGAGAGAGAGAGAGAGAGAGAGAGAGAGAGAGAGAGAGAGAGAAAGAGACAGGAGAGACAGAGAGACCGAGAAAAAAAACGATATTCCTCAGTCACAGACCCACCGGCACGAACTGGCGCCCCCGCCCCCCCCCCTTGTCCCTCGGCTGACAGAGCCCTCCCCCCCCCCTGCCCAGCCCCGCCCGCAAATCTCCCCCTCCCCCCGCCCTCGCCCCCCACAAAGAACCCGCCTGATAAGATCCGCATCATCAACGAAAACTTTTTGAAAAACCTAACAAAGGTGCAGCGGGCCGAGCACCATCACCTCAGCAACGAGGACCCGCCGCCACTCGGCCCCGACCTCGAGTGGGCCATTAATGAAGGTGAAGAGGATTAAACATATCGATCACCGACGCTTACACAATAACGTGTGTTCACAAGCGGTCGACGAAAGTCCCTGTCAAACGAAAATATTCGAGTCTCTCTCTTTGGCTTGCTCTGTCTCTCTCTGTCTCTATATTTTTCTTTTTCCTTTTCTTTTTCCTTTTCTTTTTCCTTTTCTTTCTCTTTCTCTTTCTCTTTTTCTTTCGCTTTCTCTTTCTCTTTCTTTCTCTTTCTCTCTCTTTCTCTCTCTCTCTCTCTCTCTCATTCACTTCTCTTTCTCTCTTTCTCTCTCTCTCACACATATTCACAGAATCAATTTATTTGCTCCTGTATTCGTAGCATATTTCCTTTGATGTCCTTTTAGCACAGATAATTCGGAGACCTTATTTAAAAAGCTGTACAACCAAATCAATGTCGATCCAAAAAATCTAGAAGGAAGCAGAAAGTGCCATCTTCATAAGCACTTTTCCTGAAGCCTTAGGGATCATCGAGAGAATAAAGACCTTTAAGAGGGCATACTACATGACAGAGAGAGAGAGAGAGAGAGAGAGAGAGAGAGAGAGAGAGAGAGAGAGAGAGAGAGAGAGAGAGAGAGAGAGAGAGAGAAGTGAGA
>NC_051388.1:47056911-47059411 GCF_015228065.2 Penaeus monodon | reverse complement strand
TAACATCAAAATCAACAGTAGCAACAATAACAATGATGATGATGATGATGATGATGATGATGATGATGATGATGATGATAGAATGATGATGATGATGATGATGATGATGATGATGATATTGATGATGATGATGATGATGATGATGATGATGATGATAACAGTAACAATAAAAATAACAACAATGATAATAATAAGAATAGGAACACTAACAAACAATAATGGTAATGATAACAGTGACAATGCTATCTAAAATAATAGCAATAGTCAATCCTGGACGCATGTATCAGAGATGTGGTTTCTACTACTTGTATTACTATTGCTACTATTAACGCTGGCAACTCCGCCATTATTACTGAAGATGACAGAAGTTGCAGCAAAAACAACCATTTCTAGTGATACTCAAAAACAACAATAACTTTTATTTCTACTTCGACGCAAAGACAATTATTACCAAACGACTCGTACTTTTTAAACCATTCTACTTTTATTGGCGTTTTCGTTCTTAATGATGCGTTCAGTGGTGATTTAAGGAAAGTATTGGTATCAGCATGTCCGTAATAAAACACCATTGATGATACTAGTCTTTCTACTTTTACTATTACTGTTACTACTACTACTACTACTAACACTACTACTACAACTACAAAAACTACTGCTAATAATAATACCATTATTACTGGTATTACTACTACTGCTTCTAATACTAATACTACTGCTACTTCTACTACTACTACTTCTACTACTGCTACTAATATTATTATTACTACTATTACTATTACTACAATTACTACTACTACTGTCAATAGGGATGATGGGGATGATAATGATAGTGACGATGATGATGATGCTAAATATGAAAGTAAAGCATGAGAGAGATCGATAATACATATAAATCATTTTTAAAAAAATTACCTGCTTTGTCCATGAGTATAAAAATACTAATTCATAAAATACCATAAACAATAGTAGTGGAAGCCATTGCAACACTGCTACAGATGGTAACACTGCTTATAACAACTGCAACAATGGAAATAATGGTAATAATATCAATTACGATAATCAGGCCTTAGTTTTAATGACAGTCATAAGCAATAACAAGCGATGAAAATGGATCGCTTATAAGAACATTACAAAGAGAAGCATTAGTCACAGCACAATAACACAGATCGTATATCATTATCCAAGCAGTTACCATAAATGAGACCATTACTACAATCTAAGCTATTACCACCTTACCACGTGACTAATGATCTTATCAACATACATAATGAATGTAGAGTAAATATCGTACGCTCGTATCGCCTTTGTTTTTGTTAGGGATACCGCTGTGGAAGTGGAAATATATATAAAATTCTCCTGCATTTCTTTTATCTTATCTGTCTGTTATGAATATATGTATGATGGTAGAATATATGTTATACACCCGTATCCTCTTTGGTTTATTTTTGTTATAGATATATCCATGTAAGTAGACTAGTACTATACACGGCATCCCATCTCTTTATCGTTACTTATAGATACGTCCATGAATAATGAAATTAATATTCACTTTTCTACTTTCTTTATTGTTTGTAACAGATAAATCCACAGACGTAGAATTTATGTCATACTCTTCCATCTCTTTGTCTATTTTGATTAAACATATATCCATGAAAATAAAATGGATATGATAGTCCCCTTTCCCCTCTCTTAATCGTCCCTTGTAGGTAGATATGCATAATAAAATAAAATAAATGTAATGTTCTCGTAACTCATTTATCATTTGTTATAGACATACCATAAAAAGGCAGAATAAATATAATACTCTCGTATCTCCTTTGTTTATCTTTTGTTATAGATACATCCAGCGATGCTGACGAAGGACGTGAGGAAGAGATAAAAGGAAATGTCAGGAGGAAGGAAGAACTTTTAAGAGCACGGGAGACGTAAACAAAAGAAAGGAAATGCGCAGCAGCAGCAGGAGACTGGCTAGGGAGGGGCAGGGGTAGAGGGATCTACAAGGAGATAGGAGGGGAAGTTAAAGAAGGGGGCGAGCGGGTGGAAGAGAGAGGGAGTAGAAGGGGGAGGTTAAAAAAGTCGAGGGGAGGGAAATTGGAGAAGAAATGAAGAGGATAGAAGGAGAGAAGGGTAGAGTGGCAGGGAGGGGAAGGAGTAGAGGAAGGCGGAATGGGGACAGGAGAAGAGGGGAGGAGGGAGTTGATGGAGATTTGGTCCATGCGGGAAGTCGAAAAGGGAAACAGGACGAGGAGGAAGTGACGAATGAGGCAGAGGGAGAGAATCTGGAGGAGGCGCTTGGATAAGGGCAGTTAACCGAGAGATGGCAGTCAGAGGAGAGAATGAGAGAGGGAGGGTGGCCGGGCAAGCGAGCGAGCGAGGAGAGAGAGAGAGAGAGAGAGAGGAGAGAGAGAGGAGAGAGAGAGAGGGAGAGGAGAGAGAGAGAGAGAGCAGAGAGAGAGAGAGAGAGGGGAGAGAGGAGAGGAGAGAGAGGGAGGAGAGAGGA
>NC_051388.1:47041911-47044411 GCF_015228065.2 Penaeus monodon | reverse complement strand
ACAAATAAAAGAAAAGAAAAAAAAAAGAAAACACATAGAAAGAAAAGTTGAAGATAAAGATGAGGATATAAAGAAAAAAGAAAAATCCTATTCTTACTCTTATCTATTATGACGAAATTAAGACTAAGAGAAGAAGCAATAAAGAGAAAGAGAAAGGGCGATAAAGAAAGACAAGCAGCCAAAGAAGCAAAAAATCGAAATATGAAAATACAGAAGGGAGCCCCCCCCCCCAAAAAAAAAAAAAAAAAAAAAAAATCATTTTCATTCCCTATATAAGATTTTAAAACATACACATATAACAATATAAAACGTCAAATGTAAAATATAAAAAGTTGTTCCTATTCGTTGATTTAGAAATCAAACGTAGCATCAGAAGAGCAGGAATAAAGGAGAATAAAGGACAACAAAGGAGATAAAAAGCAAAATATAAATATAGAGAGAACGATGAAAAAAATTAGATAAATACGAAGATGATTCTATCAATAATGACAAAAAAAAAAAAAAAATATATAATATATATACTTACTGATATATATATTAATATTATATAATATTATATATATATATATATATATATATATATATATGCTTACTGAACAGATTTGAGGATAAGGTGATAAGGATAAGATTATTATAAGAAAAACGATCATGTGACAAGGATAAGGATAAGAAGAAGTATAAACAGAAAAGTAAAGATAGAAGTGAGAATAATGATGGGGATAATACAAATTATTAATAGAAATTTTAATAGAAATTATCAAGATAGTAGATAGATAGATAGATAGATAGATAGAGATAGATAGATAGATAGATAGATAGATAGATAGATAGATAGAGAGAGAGGAGAGAGAGAGAGAGAGAGAGAGAGAGAGAGAGAGAGAGAGAGAGAGAAGAGAGAGAGAGAGAGAGAGAGAGAGAGAGAGAGAGAGAGAGCGAGAGAATGAAAGAGACAAAGAGAGAGAGAGAGAGAGAGAAGACGAACGCGAGAGAAACGAAGAAGAAGAAAGAGAAAGAAGAATAGAGAAGAGTAGACCGAGAGAGCGAGGGGAAATGACATAGAGAGGAAGATGACTATAAAATCGAGAGTGTAATCAGTGCGAGGAGAACATGGTGATAAAATGTGAGGTGAACTGACGTATGCGAGAGAATGGTGACAACCGAACGACATTTCGAACAAAAGGAAGGTTGTTTGCAGGATTTCCTTGGGATCTTTTGCTCGTGTCCTGATTTGCCTTTTTTTTAGATATATTTATTCATCTGTGTATTTTTTTTTATTTACATATTTACTTATCTATTCGTCTATTTATTCAATTACTTACCTATTTATTTATTTATCTATTTATAGGTTTCATTATTCGTCTATCAATCTATTTATATATATTTTTTATTTATCTATTTATCTGTTTATCTATCTTTTTTTTTTATTCTTTATTTGTTTGTCTCTGTGTCTTTTAGAAGATTCTGTTTCTATCTCCCTCTGTCTCTCTGTCTGTTTTCTGCCTGTCTATCTACCTCCTACCGCTCCCTCTCCCTTTCCCTTTACCCTCTCCCTCTTCCTCTCCCTTTTCTCCTCGCTTTCCCTCTCCGTAACCCTTTCTCTCGTTCCCTCCTTCCCCCTCTCCCTCTCCCGCTCCCTCACCCTCTCCCTATCCTCCATCTCCCTCCCTCCCTCCCTCTTCCTTTCATTCCCCTCTCCCACTCCTTCCCGCTCCCCCTCCCTCTCCCTTTCCATTACCCTCACCTTCTCCCACTCCCTCACACTATGTCTATCCTTCTCTTCTCTTCATCTCCCTCTCCCTTCCCTCTCTTCCATTCCTTCCCCCTCCCCTTTTTCCTCTCCCCCATCCTCTCCCTCTCCATCTCCCTAAGCCTCCCAATCCTTCTCCATCTCCCTCAGCCTCTCAATCCCTCTCCATCTCCTTCAACCTCTCCCTTTCCCTCTCCCTCTACCTCAGTCTCCCAATCCCTCTCCATCTCCCTCTCTCCTTTTCCCTCTTGATTATTGTCACCGCCATGTGTTAGCCCCTTCTCCTTGACGTCGCACCTGCTGTCACCTCCAGTACACGCAAGCATCGATTTCTCATCTAAGTATTGGTGAAAGGGTCACTTTGGCGCTCGCATCATGACTGAACTCTGCTAAACCCTCCACCCCCTCCTCCTTCCTCTTCCCCCTCTTCCCCCCACGTTCCCCTCCCCTTCCCAACACTCTCGTCCCTTTCCCCCCACTCTCGTTCCCTTCCCCACACTCCTCTCCCCTTCCCCACACTCCCCTTCCCCGGCTAAAGCTGAAGTGGATAACTTTGCCCTCGTTCTTCCCCCCTTTTTTGACGGTATTCACTGTAGACGCCATCAAGAATGCTAATGAATATCACTAATCTGGTAATATTGACCGTCGCCTCCAGCCATCTCCATGCGGGAGACGGTGAGGCATTGACGGCGACGTTGACGATGAATGGGAGGTCGGGAACGGGTGGGATTCCGTGTCAGAATGGTGTTTGTG
>NC_051388.1:47029411-47039411 GCF_015228065.2 Penaeus monodon | reverse complement strand
ATGAATTCCTACCGCCAACAGACCTATTGCCTATAAGCGTTCTCACTGTTGAAGAATTAATACAATTTCATATTAGTTTCATACACGAAACAGCCATGAACGAACTATCCCTCCATATCACAATCCGTCAGTAACTTTCTCGGTAGAACTGTTAACAAACCCATATATGCCAAATGATTCATAATTTCGAGAGGAAAAAGGAGTAAAAGAAAAGGGAAATAGCAGAAAAAGATAATAGGCAGAAACAAAAGAAAAGCAAGCAGAGGTTCTCTTGAAATTCCTAATTCCTCTTCGCCCTTCGCCTCCTCTTTCACACTCTTCTTTACGCCTCTATCTCTCCCGTCATTTCCACCTCCATCTTCGTCTCTCACCGCCCATCAGCAGTCTTTTCTTTCTTTTCCTCTCTCCCTTCGCTTATCCTTCCGTCTTCCATTCATTAATCCTTCAGTCTTTTCTTGCTCCGTTTTTATGTTATTCATGATTTTTCACAATTAGCTATTCTTGTCGCCTTTCCCAGTTCCTGCGTTCTCCTTATCCCCTCTTCCTCTTTTATTTGGCTATATATTAATTCACTTTCACCTCCTAATTGATGCAATTTATTGTCTCTTGTTATTACTATTATCATCGTTATCATTACTGTTATTGATGTTAAGATAACTATCCATATTACCATTATCATTGTTATCATTAATATCTCCATTATCATCTTGTTACTGTTACACTCTTATCCTTGTAAGACAGGGAGACAGACAGAAATCCGGGCAGACAAAATTCACGACAGAAATGAGACAAAGAGGAGGGCGGCGGAAAAGCCATGATGGGAAGGAACCGAGGAAAGAGCAGCAAAGCAGGACGGGAGATTAAAGTAGTCCACTTTGGAGATGAAGTAGCGGCGAGCAAGACAAAAGCTGAGGAAGTGAGCGCCCCAGCTGGGCAGACGGCGCTGACGAAGGCACGAGTCGCGGAAAGGGGGGGAGGTGATGGTGCCGGGGGGAGGTATGGTGTTAAAGACACTGTTGCTGAAGAGCTTTGTCCAGGGGGTGTTCTTGGGAGGGGGAGGGGGAGGGTTGTGAGGTCCGAGGTGATGTCAGTTGTAAAGTAAAGGCAGATGCGATTTCATTGATGTGTCATTTGACAGGAAATCGGTATAGTATTACGAGGTTAATCTTGGTAATGGAAAATGATGCTAAAAACAGAGATGTCACTTGGTGATTAGCGAATGTGCGACGTGCGGAAAACACTGGTATTGGTCCTACATCACAACAATTAAAGGAAACAGATCATCACCGCCTTCGGTAGCTGCGATAATGGAGGTGATAGAGAACGGCAAACCTTTACCTCCCTATGCTCCTGCGCCGCGGTTTGCAGATAAAGGCGAGCCTGTTAACAATATGTCATCGCTGCGCCACTTAGCGATAATAACCAGACTCATTAAAAAAAAGCCTCGGGAAGGAATGAGACTGAGCCAGCAACAAAGATAACATCAAAGGGCAGTGATAACGGGCAGGGAGAAGGGGCTTCGGGCAGGGGGGGGGGGTCTTGGGGTCTGGCGGGCTGGCGGGCGGCGGCACTGTCCTCTCTCCTTGTTCGTTAATACAATTTAAAGTATTAAGTAAAAGATCCTACAAGTTCGTGGAAGGTGGAGAGAGACTCGCGGAGGTTTTGTGGCACGCACAAAGGGGAGGCATTAGAAGTTTTACCATCGCGCTGGAAGAAGCACTGGGATGCCCCCCTCCCCTCCCTCCATCCCTCCCTCCCTGGCCCCCATGCCCAACACCCATGCCATACCCTCTCCCTCCCCCCTCTCCGCACCCCTTGTCCTCCTGAAGCTCTCCGCCTCCTGTCCCTCCTTCAGAAAGATTCCAGAAGCAACGGCGGAGAGGATTCTGTGCCTCCTGCTCCTCCAGAAGGAACCAGAAGAGTACAAGTTAAAGATGACGCCGGTAACACTGCAAAGAAGGAAGGACCCCCCCACCGGCCATACCCCCATCCCCTCTCCTTCCTCCCTATCTCCTCCCACCACACACTCAGAGGAAATAGGAACTTGCATTTTGAGAACAAACATATACAGTCAAGGACGGAGAGAGAGAGGGAGGGAAGGAGAGAGAGAGAGAGAGAGAGAGAGAGAGAGAGAGAGAGAGAGAGAGAGAGAGAGAGAGAGAGAGAGGAGAGGAGAGGAGATGGGAGGAAAAGACAAGGATTTGAGAGGAGAGGAGAGGAGAAAGAAGAGACAGAGAGAGAAAGAAGAGAGAGAGAAAGACAGACAGACAGACAAACAGACAGATGGACAGACAGACAAGCAGACAAACAGACAGACATACAGACAAACGGACAGAAAGACAAAAACAGAAACAAAGAGAGAGGGGGGAAAAGTAGTTTCGACAAGCGCCTCCTCCTCTCTCTCCTTCAGTAGGACCTCCGGGAAGAGGAGGTGAGGGCGCGCGACATAGCTGGAAGTCTGCCATCCGAACACGAGCGGGTTAGGAGGACTGGATATCTACCCACATTACGAAGACTGGGAGGACCCGCACGACTGCCGGGAAGAAATGCCTCGAAACGAACGGGAAATATTCAAGTACGAAAAAATTGGAAATGGCGTTGTGTTTGGACCTTTTCGCGGTCCTTAGGATGGAACATAAAGATGGGGAAAGGAGGGGAGGAATAGGGAAGGAGGAAGAGGAGAAGGCGGAGGAAGGGGAGGAGAAGGAGAGGGAGAGAAAGAGGGCGCGGTGGAAGGATAGAGAGCAGGAAGAAGGAAAGAGAAAGAAGAGGAAAAAGAAGCTGAAGGGTGAGGAGGAGGAGAAAAAAGGAGGACGTGTAGGAAGAAAAGACGAGAAAGAAAGAGATAAGAAAAAAAGAAGTTTCGACGTCAAAGAATCCAAGAGAAGAAACCCGAAGTTTCCTCCATGGTAAAGAACAGGCGGACCGGAAGTGATCATGAGAAGTATAGGCTTAAGATCTCGAGGCGGAGAATATGGGATTGGGAATTCTCAGCCTGGAATAATCGACCAGACGCTCTCCAGGTCGCGGGGAACACGATTTCGCGTTCTCCAGGTTAAAAGTATTTGATGCCGACCCTCCCTCCCAAGCCCCCAGCCCCTCACCCCCTTACCCTGAAGAGGAGCCGGACCATGTCTGTTTGGTTGACGCATTTTTTTTTTCCTTGGGATACTTTATGCGTTTCTTTGTTAGGGCGAGAAAGGAAAGGTGGAGGTAAAGTCTCTCGGTCTCTCTCTTGTGTTAAAGCCTCTTTCTTTTGTTGAAGTTTCTCTTTTATGTTGGGGTATCTTCTCTTGTGTTAAAGTCTCTTCTCTTGTTAAGTCTCTTCTCTTGTGTAAATGCCTTTATGTGTTCCTTTGTTAGGGGGAGAAGGGAGAAAAGTGAAGGTAGTCTCGCTCTCTCTTTGTTTTAAAGTTTGCATGTTGTGTTAAAGTCTCTTTCTCGTGCTGAAGTTTGTTTTTTTCTTGAGTTAAGTCCATTTCTTGTGTTAATGTCTCTTATCTATGTTAAATCCTCTTTCTATCTCTCTTGAGTTACATTATTTATTTTATGTATAAGTCTCTCTTGTCCTGAATTCCTGAATTCTTTCTCGTGCTAAAATGTCTGTCTTGTGTAAGTGTCTCACTCGTGTGTTAAAGTTTTTTTTTTATATATCAAAGTCCTTTTCTTGTGGTAGACTCGATCTTGTGTTAAGGTCTCTCTCTCTCTCTCTCTCTCTCTCTCTCTCTCTCTCTCTCTCTCTCTCTCTCTCTCTCTCTCTCTCTCTCTCTCTCTCTCTCTCTACTCTCTCTCTCTCTCTCTCTCTCTCCCTCACACACCACACACACACATACACACACACACATACACACACACGCACACACACACACGGTAAAGTTCATAATATTGCGATACAAGAGACAAATTGATTTATGAAAATGATTTATGAACGTGAAATACTGGATCTGACAGTCTTCTTAAATCCAACTGTGCAGCTAGTAAGATTTAAACAGCTGACACATAAATAAGATAAGATGTCACGATCAGAATGATTTAGACGTCGGCTTAAGCTCATCATCCTTTTACCAGTGACAAAACCATTCAAAGCGATGCTGGGCGAATAATGACTCTCTGACAAACAGCAGGACATGAAGTTCGCATGAAACTGCCGTACTGAATATGCATCATGATACAAGATAAAAGACTGATATAACCCAGTCTAATAAGATATGGATATAAACTACAAAATACACAGCAAGATAGAAAAAATAAAATATATATAATTCAGTGCAGTAAGATATGGATATAAACTATATCAGTATATCACTATAAAGATAAATTTCATACATCATTCGCTGAATCAAATTCCAAATGTCATTTTTTCATGAATTGAATGCGAAGAGACGATAAGATGATGGGAGACAAGAGATAGCGAGGAACGCAGCAGGTTTGGTGAAGGAAGATGGAGGAGCAAAGGAAGCAGAAGGAGGCAGGAAGAAGACAGAGGAAAAGGCCAGGGAGAGGGGAGAGAGAAAGGAGACAAGGACACAGACGAAGAAGACAGAGGAAGGGGACAACGGAGTGACATGAGAAGGACATAGACGAAGAAGGTAGAGGAAGGAGACAAGAAATCGGAACAGAGGAAGGGATTGGGAAGAACACAGGAGAGGGGGACAGAGTAAGAGAGAAGGACACCAAGAAAGAGGACAAAGTAAGAAGACAGGAAGGGTACAGACGAAGAGCGTAGAAGAAGGAAACAGATGAATGATATAGGAAAGACGAGGGGGAAGAGGAAAGACTAAGAGGAATAAAGAAAGGTCAGAGAAAGGGAGCAGAAAGGACACAAACAGAGAGTGCAGAGAAAGGAAACTAAAATAGGACAGAGGAAGAGGACAAAGAAGTACGATATGGACGAAAAGGATAGAGGAAAAGCACAAGAATGATACAGAGGAATAACTAAGATGAAGAGGACAGAGGAGGAACCAAGGGAAACGGACAGAGAAAACAAGCAGGAACAACATAGGGAGAAATGACAGAGGATGAGAACAGACGAAGGAAACAATAAGGACAACAGAAGGAGACAGGAAAAACAAAGGAAGGACAAAAAGGACAGGAAGGGGACAGTGAGAGGAAGCACGTGAAAGGGAAAAGATTTAAGGACAAGAAGCAAAAGGGGTAATGCAACGTGCGACCTATAAACGACTCGAGGAAGGAGAAAAAGAGCGTAGAGGAAATAACGTTAAGCGTGGACGAGGAGTGAGGTCGTTGTTTTCATAAAAGGAAATCAATACCGATAAGAACCAGTGGAAAGAAAGTATCAAGTAAAACACAGTATAAATCACAAAAACGTTTCGAGTCAGACTGGAATCCTCTTCAGATAGTAAAACCGTAACGTCCAGTTTGAGTTGAAACGTCCTGGTTTATTATCTTCCTTGGTGGATGTGTTTTGTTTGATCTTTTTGCGCACGTTACTGTGCCAGTGTTTGTATTCACTTAAAATACATTTGGATAATCAGATATATAAAACGAGAGAGAGAGAGGGGGGGGAGGTAAAGAGAACGAGAGAGAGAGAAAGAGAGAGAGAGAGAGAGAGAGAGAGAGAGAGAGAGAGAGAGAGAGAGAGAGAGAGAGAGAGAGAGAGAGAGAGAGAGAGAGAGAGAGAGAGGTAAAGAGAACGAGAGAAAGAGAAGGAGAAAGAGAAGGAAATGGGCAGACCAGTTCATCTCTGTCACCCAGAGCGTAAAATGATGAAGCTGCGTGATTAATGAAACTCTATAGCGTGAATGATGACTCTGTTTGTCGTTCTTATCTTTTATGGGGGCCCAAAAACCCAATTTCAGGGGTTGCAGTAAAGAAAAATGGGTTTTTTTGTAATGGGGGAAAACCCCCGGGGAAATTTTGGGGCGCTGTCACAAAGTGCTGTCGAGTCTCCTGCTGGCGGCGGCGGCGGAGAGGTCCCCCTCCGTCACAGCAGTTAGTTCGTCACAGGTTCGCCCTGTTTGCCTGTTTGGGGGCCCCCTTTAAACCCAATGCCCTTTAAATCTCCCCAGGGGCGGGAAAAGGGAAAAAACCCGCTTTCTTGGACGCCCCCGACTTCTGGGGCCCCCAAGTAACGATTTTAGAGTGAGCATTCATGTTGACTGTCTCCTACACTGTGACTATAAGAGCAGCACACGCCTTCTTCCTAATGATCTCATCTCCACCCAAGCCTTATCGGGAATATTTTTCCTTTCCCCCCCCCCCTCTTCTCTCCTCTCCCCCCTTTTCCTCTTTCTCCTCTCTCTCTCCCCTTTCTCTCTTTTCTCTCTCTCTCCCCCTCTTCTCTCTCTCTCTCTCCTCTCTCTCTCTCTCTCTCCCCTCTCCTTCTCCTCTTTTCTCTCTCCTCTCTCTGTTTTGTGTGTACGTGGTGGTGCGGGGCGTGTGTGTTGGGGGTATGTGTGTGTGGTTGTGTGTGTGTGTGTGTGTGTGTGTGTGTGTGTGTGTGGGGGGTTGTGTGGGGGGGTGTGTTTTGTTGTGTGTGTTTTGTGTAAGAGAGAGGAGAGAGAGAGAGGAGAGGAGAAAAGAGAGAGAGAGGAAAAAGGGGAAGGGGGAAAGAGAAAAGAGAAAAGGGGGAATGGGGAGAGGGGAGAGAGAGGGGAGAGGGGAGGGGAGAGGAGAGAAAAAGAGGAGAGAGAGAGAGAGAGAGAGAAGAGAAAGAGAAAGAGTGAACACATTGGTATTGCTAAATAACAGCCCGCCCTGACTGGGACTCGAATCTCCACCTCTAAACTGTACCACATGACCCAACAAAAGAAATGTGCAAACCACAAATGTTTTTTTGTACCCACCGGTACGCGCCACCACAACACCCCAATACACACACACACCCCAACACACACACACACACACACACAAACCCCACACACACAACACAAACACACACACACACCCACACACAAAACACACACACACCACAATATTATATATATATATAAAATATTTATAAAATTAATATATATATATATTTTAATTATAATATATCACATATTAATATACATTTTATTTATTTTATATATATATAATATTATATATAAAATTTAATATATTAAAATATATATATAATATAATATATTTTATAAAAACACGCACACAAGAAATTTATGAAAAATTTTATCATGTTTAATATGCATACAAAAACCGTTTTCATATTGACGATGTAAAAAAGGTATGAATGAAAACCGGGTTTTCAAAAATACATGTATTTCGGGACGAAGCCCACAATCAAAAACCGGGTAAAATCCATCTCTTGTATTGTGAAAAATTTTCTTTCTCATTCATATTTTTTTTTACTTTATGCATACTACTGTGTGTATTGCTCTCTCCTCTCTTTTTCTCTCCCCTTCCTCTCCTCCCCTTTTCTCCTCTCCCTCTCCTCCTCTCTCTCTCTCTCTCTCTCCCCCCTCTCTCTTCCTCTCCCCTTTTTCCCTCTCTTCTAAAAATTTTTTTTAATATAATAAAAATATATATATATATATATCCCATATATATATTAAAAAATTATATATATATATATATAAAATATATATATATTTTATATATATTATATATTTTATATATATATATATAATATATATTAATATAAAATATGGGGGTGTACAAAATTATATATATATAAAATTATATTTTATATTATATATATTATAATTTTTATTATATTTATATAATATATATTTTTATATAGATATATAATATATTATTTTAAATAAAATATATATATAAAATTTTATAAAAATTTTATATATGTGGGGTGTGTTTGTGTGTGGGGGTATTTGCCCTGTTTTGTGTGTGTGTGTTTTTGTGTGTTTTGTTGTGTGTGTGGGGTTTTTGGGGTCTGTCTGTCTCTCTCTCTCTCCGCTCGTTTCTCTTTCTCTCTCTTTTCTATTTCTTTATCTATCGTCTATTACTTTATTATTTATCTATTTTCCTTTTTTTTTTCCCCCCCCCTTTTCCCTTTTTGAATTGGGTTTGTACTCCTCCCCCCTTAAAAAACCCTCCCTTCTTCCCTCCCCCCTTTTCCCCCCAAAAAATCCCTCCTTAAACCCTTCCCTCAAAACCCTCCCAAAATATTCCCTCCCTCCCCCTTTCCCCCTCCCTTTTCCCCCTCCCTACCTTCTCACCCCCTTTCCTTTTCCCCCCTCCCTATCCCCTCCCTCCCCTTTCTCTCCCCTCCCCCCTTTCCCCCTCCTCCCTCCCCCCCTCCCTCTCTCCCCCTCCCCCCCCTCTCCCCCCCTCCCTCCTTTCCCCTTCCCCCCCAACCCCAAACCCTCCCTCCCTCCCCGTCTCCCTCCCTCTCTCCCACCTCTCCCTCTCTCAGTGGCAGACAAAACACACACGAACACTTGAAGAACCTCTTAAAACTCATTTTCGCAAGTTACAAAAAAGACATCACTTTCTTACGAGATAATTACGAGATATACACAGCAAAACCATTTCCGGGGAAGAGAGACGAGAACGGGAGGGAAAGGGTAAAGGGGAAAAAATGAAGGGAGGGGAGACGAAAACCCGGGGGGAAAAGGGGGAAGGGAAAAAAAGATAAAAGGGAGAGAAGACAGAACGGGGGGGGAAAGGGGTAAAGGGGAGAAAAAAATTAAAAGGGAGAGGGGGAACGAAAAAATTGGGGGAAAAGGGTGGGGGAAGAGAATGAAAGGGAGAGAGAAACGAGAAAGGGAGGGGAAGGGTGAAGGAAGAGATGGAAGGGAGAGAGAGACGAGAAAGGGAGGGAAAAGGGGAAGGAAGAGGAGGGGGCGAGAAGGGAGGAGTGAAGAAGAAGGGAGATGAAAAGGGGAAGGGAAAAAGAGCGGGAAAAGGGAAAAAAAACGATTAGAGAGAGGCGGGGAGGGGCCGGAGGGGAGGCGGAGGAGCCGAAAAAGAATAAGAGGGGGACAAAGGGGAAAGGGACAGGAAGAGAGAGGGGGAAGGTAAGGAACGATGAGAGGGAAAGAGAAAAGGAGAGGGGGGGGGGGGGGGAGAGAGGGGGAAAGTTGAAGAACCACGAAATACATAGACCCTTTGGAAATTTACAAAAGAAAAGAGGAAAACAATGATTTAAGGAAATGGAGGAAAAGATGAAAAAAAGGGGCCCAAAGGGGGAGAGAAGAGATAAAAAAAAAGGGAAAATAATACTCAAAAAAGGATGGGGCCCCCCCGAAGGAAAAGCGAGAAATAAAGTAAAGGAAGAAAGGGGGAGAAGGAAGAGAGAGAGAGCGGTGGAAGGGGGAAATGAATAGGGAGAGGGGGGGGAGGGGGGGAGGGAGGGAGGGAGGGGGGGAGGGAGGGGGGAGGGGGGAGCAGGGGGAAAGGGGGAGGGGAGGGGAGGGAGGGAGGGGGGAAAGGGAAGGGGAGGAAGGAAGGGAGAGAGGGAGGGAAGGAAGAAGAGAGGGAAATAGGAAGGAAGGGAGAGAGGGAGGGAGGCAGGAGAGAGGGAGAGAGGAAGAGAGATGAGGATATGGCATTCATAAAGTCCACGTGGAAGGAATTGCAGACAGGAAACTCCACTGAAGTTTGAGGACATTTAGAAATTTTAACGACGAAAGAAAGTACACCATCAGAGGGCGCAAGAAGGGAGAATGGTTATAAAAAAAAAGCAAAAAAGCAAAAAAAAAAAAAAAAAAGAGCAAAAAAGAAGAGAGAGAGAAAAGAAGAGAGAGAGAGAGAGAGAAAAAAAAGAAGAGTCGGCGTGTGGCAAGAGAATGACACAGTGACACAGAAAAGGATGTGCGAGGTGGCGGATGAGGCTCACAAAACAAGCAAACAAATACATGTTTGAGGAGAGAATTGATTAGGCTACAGAGGAGAGATCGAGGGAGGGGAGTGGGATTAGGGGAGGGGGAGGGGAGGGGGAGGGGGGGAGGAAATCTCAGATGAGAGGGAGGAAGTGGGAGAGGAGTGAAGGAGGAAGGAATAACAAGAATGAAGGATGAAGCAATTAGGATGGGAAAGAAGCTCAGATGGGGAAAGTAGAATAAGAGAAAGGGAAAGGATA
>NC_051388.1:47009411-47021911 GCF_015228065.2 Penaeus monodon | reverse complement strand
CATGTGCGCACGCTCTCGCTCTCTATCTGTCATGCTATCTTTATGCTCTGTATCTATTTCCTTCTGTGTGTGTGTATGTATGTATGTATGTATATATGCATGTATGTATGTATGTATGTGTATATATATATATATATATATATATATATATATATATATATATGTATGTATGTATGCATGTATGTATTTGTATATCTTTCTGTCTATATGTTTGTTTCTCTTTGTCGATATATCTATTTCCTTATCTATTTATCTATCTATCTCTGTCAGTATCTCTTTCATTCTCTCATTCCCTCATATACACAATCACAAACACAATGATACACACACACGCGCGCGCGCGCGCACACACACACACACACACACACACACACACACACACACACACACACACACACACACACACACACACACACACACACACGCAATCCAATCCATCCACCCACACGCTAAGAAAAGAAAGGAGAAAAAGAGGGGAAGCCAAAAACGCACACACGGTCACTTTTGCTGGTTTGATCCGGCAGTGGACTGACAAACGAAAAAAGGCTTCCTCGACCTCAGCTGGAAATCGTGCATGCGATCACCCCTTTAACAGAGGCCTGCGTGAGGCGACCACCGGAGCCGGGGAAGAGGCCAGCCGGGCCGGGGCGCCGAGTCCTGCCCGCCCGCCCTCCTGCGACCCTCTGTGGCGGCCTCGGTCACGGAGGGAACGCCTCCCTGGCCCTTCGCCCTCGGGCTGGCGGTCGCGGCTCGCCTCCTCAGGAGCTGGCCTGGGAGAGGGGACGGCAAGGGACTCTCGTGGGGGGGGGTGACTGGTGGTGTTCAAACGCACCCTTCTTGAGTGTCACTTGCTTTATTGCATGGAAGGTTGGGGGTGATACAAGAACATTAGGTTAGGTCATGACGTGAAGTTAAAGACAATGGCAGAATGGAATGGAGAGGAGGGGGGAGGGGAGGGAGAGGGGGAACGTTCGCTGAGCCTACGACGATGAGCAGTCTGGTACCTGCGTGCACACTGCGGAAAATGGCGTGTGTGTCCCGCCAAGACGATTGAAAGACGATTCCAGTATACGCATTCATTCCGAGAGTGAATCAGGGGAGTCGGTGCTGGGAACAAGTGTCAGCAGTCCTTCCTGCAGAGAACTTCCGAGAACGGTTCGTGTTGTCTCGGGTGATTCATTGCTCCAGCCGTCTCTCATTCGGTTTTTATGATTCTTCGCTCGAAGCGTCTCCTATTCGCATTTTTCATTATTCATGGCTTTAAATGTCTCTCATTCGAACTTCCTTTCCCTTTTCACATACTCTCATCTGCAGTTCATTCTATTCATCCACTTTTATTTCTAACATCCACACTTTTATTTTTTACCATCGACCCACACATATTCACACTCTCCGAATCACACTACTCTCTCTTATTCGCACCACTTTAATCCTCGATACTCTTTATTCGCACTTTCCCATCACGCTGAAGCCTTCTGGTGGCCTAATTCGTCGCGCACACTCCTCAAGCGTTCATTGGTCAGTCGAGCCTCCGGGGAAGTCCACGGCAGTAAAGAACAGAATGATAATACGACTGCCGCGCGAGAAGATACGATGCCCGGGAGAATCGTTCGAAACTTTCATCATATATCATTATTATCTTTTAGAATCCCATAATTAGATGTGCTGTCTGAAACCGTTGCAAACTTGCAATGGAATGAAGGAGGAGAGGAGGCATAGAAGTGAGAGAGAGGAATAGAGAGGAGGTATAAAAGGGGAAGAGGGATATACAGAGGAGGCATGAAAGAGGAAGATGGGTGTGGAAAAGAGGCATAAAAGAGGAAGAAGGGAATAGAAAGAGGGCATAAAAAGGGGAATGGGGGCACAATGAGGATGCAGAAAAGGGGAAAAAAAAGTATAAAGAGGAGGCAGAAAAAGGGGAAGAAGGTATAGCAAGGGAAGAGGAGCATAGAAATGAGACATAAAATTAGTAGAAAGGGATAGAAAGAGAAGAGGAACAACAAAACGGTGGTATAAAATGGAAAGAGGAGATAGAAGATCTGATAAAGCTTAACGGGGGGAAAAATGACGAAGAGGAATAGTACAAGAGAAAAATATAAATAACGAACCATAGAGGAAAAGGGCAAGAAAAGAGAAAGAAAAGAGGGAGAAAAAGGAAGGAAAGACCGGGAATAAAGGAGAGGAAGGGGAAAGTCGTGAGGGGAAAGGGAGGAGTCCACGTCAAGGCCAGAGAGGACGGCGGTAAGGTAGGGAACAGCCGGCCGGGACAGGCGGGAAGGTAATTGAAGGGAGGAAGGCAAGTCGTCGGTTTCTGAGGAAGGGAGGAGAAAGAAGAGGGAGGGAGGAGGAGAGGGAGGGAGGCAGGGAGGGAGGCAGGGAGGGAGGGAGGGGGAGAAAGGAAGGGAGAGAGGAAGGGAGGAGAAAGGAGAGGACAAGGAGAGGGAGGGAAGGAAGGAGGGAGGAAGAGAAAAGAAGTGAGGGAACGAAGGAGGGAGGGAAGGAGAGAAGGAGGGAGGAATGAAGAGAGAGGGGGAGGAAGGAAGGCCGAGAGAGAGAGAGAAGAGAAGAGATGAAAAGAAAAGAAAAGAGAAGTGAAGTGAAGGAAAAAGAATAAGAGAAGGTAGGAGAGCAAAACAAGAGACAGCGAGAAGAAAAAAAAAAGAGAGAGAAAGAATAAAGAGAAAAAGAAAACCAATCCAAAATAAGGCCCAGGATAGAAACCCAAAGAGAAAGAGCGAGCGAGAGAGAGAGAGAGAGAAAAAAAAAAGCAGAACAGGAGGGAAGAGTCATTTTCGTGCAGAAAAATCAGCTCTTCGGATTTATTCACGACGTCCCGGGGAGGAAAAGACCAGCGGGAGCGAGGATGGCATTCCCGCCGAGGCCCGCTGACGTACATCGCCCTGACGAAGTGGCCGGTAATCTCGCGCGACCGTCGCTCGGCTGCCTCGCCTCCGCCGCGGATTTCGGGGTCGGGCGCGTGCGTGGCTCCGGCGGCCGGGCTGCGTGCTTGCGGGCGGCCGGTGCCTGGCGGAAAGGCTACAGCAGGAGCAGGAGGAGGGGGAGAAGAGGCTTACGGAGATGTACATAGGCAAGTGTCTGTTTGTTTGTCTGTCTGTCTGTCTGTCTGTCTGTCTCTGTCTCTGTCTCTGTCTCTGTCTCTGTCTCTGTCTCTGTCTGTCTCTCTCTCTGTCTCTCTCTCTGTCTCTCTCTCTGTCTCTCTGTAAGTCTGTCTGTCTCTCTGTCTGTCTGTCTGTCTGTCTCTCTCTCTCTCTCTCTCTCTCTCTCTCTCTCTCTCTCTCTCTCTCTCTCTCTCTCTCTCTCTCTCTCTCCATATATATGTACACACACACACACACACACACACACACACACACACACACACACACACACATACACACACACACACACACACACACACACACACACACACACACACACACACACACACACACACACACACACACACACACACACACACACATATATATATATATATATATATATATATATATATATATATATATATATATATATATATATCTTTCATTTGTCTGTGTATCTATCTATATATATATGACTCTCTCTATAAGCCATATATGCATGTATTGTAAATATGCACGTATATATGTATGTACATATGTATGTATGTATGTATGTATGTATGTATGTATGTATGTATGTATGTATGTATGATGTATGTATGTATGTATGTATGTATGTATGTATGTATGTATGTATGTATGTATGTATGTATGTATTTATCTATCTATCTATCTATCTATCTGTCTATCTACCTACATACCCACCTACCTACCTATTACCTATCAATCAACTTCGCTATCTATATAAACTGGTACACAGTGATAGAAAAAAAACGTTAAAAAAAAAAAAACGAAGAAAAAAAAATCTTAAAAGTATAACACGAAACCCCGATCGGCTTTTTATTATTCATCGTCATCTTTCGCTCAAATCAAACGCAAGAGCAACTGCCTCCGGTGCGTTCAGCATTTCCGAAATAATCGCAATTTCACAGCTACGCGAAAAATCGGCAAGTGAGGAGGAAGGAAGGGAGATGAAGGAGAGAATGAGGGGAGTGGGAGAGAGGCAAGGGGAATGGGGGAGAGATGAGGGGAGGAGGAGGGGAATGGAAAGGGAGATGAAGGAGAGATTGAGGGGAATGGGGAGAGTGGTGAAGGGACAAGGGAGGGTGAGAGTAAGGGAAGAGAAGAGAAAGGAAGTGAGATGGAGGAGAGGATGAGCAAGAAGTAGAGTAATAGAAGATTAGAGGAACGAAGTGAGGTAGAGGAGAGAATGAGGAGAATGGGAGAGAGACGAGGAAGGAGGAAAGTAAAGGGAGAGAAGGGAAGAAAAGGACATGAAGGAGATATGATGAAGGAGGAAATGCAATAGTAAGAGAATGGAAAATGAAGGAAATGAGATAGGAGAAGGATGGCGAGAATGAGAGAAAAGAGCAGAAGTAGAAATGCGAGAAGAGAACGGAAGGAAGAGAAATGGAGGAAATATGAGGAAGGAAGAAATACGGAAGTAGGAGAGGGAAAGGAAGAAGGAGGGGAGACGAGAAGGAGTGGAAAGTGGAGATGAAGGGAAGGGAATGAGGGAGTAGAGGAGAATGAAAGAAGGAAGAGAGAGACGCAGAGCTGACAGAAGAAGGAGAGAGAGAGAGAAGGGAAAAAAGGGGAGGGAATAAGAGGGGAGATATTAGATAGGGAAAGGGGGTCAGGTAAGAGGGGGGGAGGAAGGGGGGGGGCAAGAGAAATGCAGAAACTTGAGGTTAGAGGAAGGAAGGAGAAATGGGTTGAGGATGAGGTTCGAGGAGGAGATGAGGAGAAAGGAAGGAAAGTAGAGAAGAAAAGAGTGAGAGGGGAGAGTAAAGTAAGAAGAAGGAAGGAGATATGGCTTATGAGAAAAGAGAGAGAAAGGAAGATGAAAGGAACGAAGGGAGTGAGATAAGGTACGAGGAAGGAGCGGGAGAGAGAGGGGGGGGGGGGAGGCACCATTCCTGATTCCAGATCGGAGAAAGGAAAGGGGGGGAGGGAGAGAGGGGGGAGGCGTCGTTCCTGATTCCAGATGGGGGAAAGGAAGGGGGGAGGCACCGTTCCTGATCCAGAGCGGGGGAGGGAGAGGGGGGAGGGGGAGGGGCCTATCGGGGGGACGCAAGAAGGTCCTGTTGGTCGATTGTTTCCACGTCCGGATAAGCAATCATTATCCGGATTTCCGCTTCAGCGAGTGACACCAAATGTCTTCGGCAAATGATTTCCCTCATCTCCGGCCTACAAAGGAGAGGGGAAAGGCTGAGGGGAAATGCAGGTGTTCAGCTGATATCTCTGTCTTCTTCCTATTACCCCTTCTACGTCTGCTTCTATGCTTCTCTTTTCTTCCTTTTCTCTCCCGTTCGTTCAGTTCTCTCTCTCTCTCTCTCTCTCTCTCTCTCTCTCTCTCTCTCTCTCTCTCTCTCTCTCTCTTCCTTCTCTGCTGCCTCCGTCATCTTCTCTTTGCCCTGTTCTCCATTTCGTCCTGTTTTCCCTTTCCCCGTCTCCTATTCCTCTTATTCCCCTTCCCAACCATTTCCCCTTTCTCTCCTATTTTTCCTTTCGTTCCCCTGCTTCTTCTTCCATCTCCCTCTCAGTTCTCTTCTTTCCCCCTTTCTACCTCTCTCTTTCCCCCCCATCCCATCTTCCGCCCTCTTTTCCCTTCTTTTTCTCTCTTTTCCCCAGTCTGTACCCGCTCTATACCCCCTCTTCTTCCTCCTTTTCTCCCTCCTCTCCAACTCTCTTCTCCCTTCTTTCACCTTCTCTCCTTCTCCCCCTCACCTCCCCTCTTCCCCCCTCTCTTTTCCCCCTCTATCCTCCTCTTCTCCCCTCTTTTCCCATTTTTACCCCGCTCATTCCCCTCCTCTCCTCTCCTTCCCCTTTCTACCCTCTGTTTTCCCTTTTTTCCCATCCTCTTCCCTCCTCTTTCCCCATTTCTATCCCTCTCTCTGCCTCGATCCCCCTCTTCTCCCATCTCTTCTCCCCTCTATCTTTCTTTTCCCCCTACTTCTGCTCCTCTTTCCCCTTCTTCTCCCACATCTTTTCCCCTCTTTTCCTCCTCTTTTCCCCTTCTTCTCCCACCTCTTTTCCCCTCTTTTCTTCCTCTTCTCCCCTCTTTTCCTCCTCTTCTCCCCTCTTTCCCCCCTCTTTCCCCCCTCTTTCCCCCCTCGCAGCCACCACCGTCCTCTTGGACTCTTTAACTCGGCAATCGCACGATCTTGACTGCTTGGTCTGGCCTTGGAGACGTTATGATAAGGTCTTGGCGCTTCTGACGTCACCACCGCCGTGATCTTCGGCGAATATGTTTTTCTTCCTCCTTTCTCCTTCCTCGTTTCTCTATTTTCTCTTTTTTTTCTCTTTTGTTCCTTTATTTTCTCCTTGTTCTTGTTTTTTTTTTTTTTTTCGAGGGGGGGTTGGTTGTTGTTGTTATCGTTCTTCTTCTTTAAGGATCCGACGTAGATTGAAAGATAAGGTAGGAAATATGTCGGTCGTTTTACTCCGGCATTGAGGAATTTGCACGTGAATGGCTCTCTCTCTCTCTCTCTCTCTCTCTCTCTCTCTCTCTCTCTCTCTCTCTCTCTCTCTCTATATATATATATATATATATATATATATATATATATATATATATATATATATACTATTATCTATCTATACTATCATCATCTCATCCCTATCTATCACTCCTATCTATTCTCATCTATTTCTATATCTATTATCTATCATCTCTATCGCTATTATTACCTTATCTATCCAGCTATCAGTCTATCTGTCTCTTCCACTTCCTATTTCCTCTCGTTTTTCTCTGTAATTTCCTTCTTCTTCTTCTTTTTCTTTTTCTTTACTTTTATTCCTAACCTGTACCTCTCTTCTAGTTGCTAAAACATTATTCTCTGACGGCCATATATCTTTGCCTCACGCTCCGTCGCCCTGTTTTCTTTGTCTTTTTTTTTCCCCAAATTATTCTCTCTCTGTTTCTGTCCTTCTTTCTTTTTTTGTCTGTCTGTTTGTTTGTTTGTGTGTCTGTCTGTCTGTCTGTCTGTCTGTCTGTCTGTCTGTCTGTCTGTCTGTCTGTCTGTCTGTCTGTCTGCTCTTCCTCTCTCTCTCTTCCTGCTCTCTCGTCTCTCTGCTTCTCTCTCTCTCTCTCTCTCTCTCTCTCTCTCTCTCTCTCTCTCTCTCTCTCTCTCTCTCTCTCACCTACCCAATCACTTACTCAATCACCTTCTCCTTCTCCTTCTTTTTCTTCTCCTCCTCTCTCTCCCTCTCCTTCTCCCCCCTCTCTCTCCCTTTTTCACTCTCTCCTTCTCCCTCTCCTGCGTTACGGTCTCTACCTCTCCTTGTGTGTAAATTCCTCCTCCTCCATATCTTTCCCTTCCCGTATCTTCTCTCACATCACTAAGTTCCCTTTGTTCTCCTCGTAATCGTTACACTGTCAGAGTCCTTGCGAGTCTCCATCATTCTCTTTCTCTCCTCTTTTCTCTCTCTCTCTCTCTCTCTCTCTCTCTCTCTCTCTCTCTCTCTCTCTCTCTCTCTCTCTCTCTCTCTCTCTCTCTCTCTCTCTCTCTCTCTCTCTCTCTCTCTCTCTCTCTCTTCGTTCGTCCTGTCAGACCTCCATTCCGCTTCTGCAAAGGTAGTTATGTTTCCCGTTTTTCATCTTTTTTTATGTTTGAATAAAGGACTTTTTTTTTTTGTATGTTGATTTGAAGTATTGGTTATTGCGTATATTCATTTCTTTTATACTTGTTTCCTAATAAGTTTCGGTATATTATGTAATCTTACTAAAATGATATTATCATAATGTCTTTCCTTAGTGCATCTAACTGCGAAATACATCGGCTTACATATATATATATATATATATATATATATATATATATATATATATATATATATATATATATATATATATTATATGTGTGTGTGTGTGTGTGTGTGTGTGTGTGTGTGTGTGTGTGTGTGTGTGTGTGTGTGTGTGTGTGTGTGTGTGTGTGTGTGTGTGTGTGTGTGTGTTTCTATCCGTTTTTCGGTGGAAAATATCTCCATTTTCGGTCGATGTTGTATGTCTACGGACTTCGCAATTTGATTTTCACTTTTCTCCGAGTTTGAAAATAAATGGTAGAAATATAAGTGAATGAATCGAAGGCATGAAAAAGGGAAAACATACGAGGGAAGATCTCACCGATTAATAAAACCTCCCGCAAACTTTTTCAAACTATGTAGAAAAGGTGTGATTTGAGAATGAATAACTCCCCAAGTTCTCCATCCCCATTCATTCCTTTTCTACACCAATTTGCTCACAATGAACTCATCTCCATCTTTCTCGCGCGAGTCTATAACCTTCCCATAAAGCAAATAAAGAATCCAAACGTATTCGAAATCTTCTAATGCAGTATCCGAACCCCTTATCCCTCGACTCGCTCCTCCAAGATGAAATACGCTCGTATGCGAACGGAACCTTTAAAAACGCTGTCCTTCCTCTGAGCTACGCAGTTAATGAAGTGAATTATTGCTCTTATTATAGCCCAAGCTAGCTCGGCATCGCGTATTAATCAGAGTGTGGCCAAACAGCATAAATCAGTCTCGGACTTCATGCTCTTCCCTTGTATACAGTCTCGCTCTCTATTTTCTGCCTCGGGAGAATCGGGCTAAATAGTTGGACTACCTGTGTAGCCTTTTTTGTTTCTTTATTCCTCTTTCATTTTCACTCTCTCTCTCTCGTCTGTTTCTTTTTCTTTCTCTTTCTCTTTCTTTCTTTCTTTTTCTCTCTCTCTATATATCTATCTATCTATCTATCTATCAATCATATCTATCTGTCTATCTGTCTATCTGTCAATGTGTCTATCTATCTATTTACCTATCTGCCCATCTATCTATCTATCCACCTATCTCTTTTATCCTGTCTCTCTCTCTCTCCATCCTTCGTATTCCCAATACTTACACCCAGTAACGTTTATCTTCCTCATAACAAGCATATCATTTCCTCATATTCCTTGTCCTTCGCTACTCCTCTCCCCCCCCCCCCATTTTCGTTTTGTCTTGAATTATGGATCTGGGTTTATTGCGAATGGCGCCCCCTTCATTCCGTCAAAATATTACACCATTAGTTAATATTTGGTGACTTTTCGACATGAGTAAAAGAGGCGTCTATATATATGTACATATCTAGTTGTCTCTCGATCTGTATATGTATGCACACACATACGTATACACGCGCGCGCGTTTAAACATATATATATATATATGTATATATATATATATATATATATATATATATATATATATATGTATATATATACATATATAATATATATATATATATATATATATATATATATATATATATATATATATATATATATATATATATATATGTTGTGTGTGATGTGTTGTGATAGTATGTTTGTTATGTGTGTGTTGTTGTTGTGTGTGATGTGTATGTTTGTTGTGACATATTTAAAAAGAATGGAAATCATAAGATAAGCGAAGATATTTACAGGGATCTATACTATACTCAAATAACATCACGGATAGAAGCGAATGGGTAACTAGAGAGAACTAGCATAGCAAAACAGAAGAAATAAATAGAGCGCTTAAAGGCATGAAGAGAGGGAAAACACCAGGGAAAGACGGAATTAGTTTAGACCTTATAATAGATGAAGGAGAAATTACAACAGTGAAACTGCCAATCTTTTTAACAAATGCCTCATCAACGGGAAAACTCCGAAAGCCTGGAAAAAGCAACTATTATTTTGATACACAAAAAAGGGGACAGAAAGGATCTAAAAAACTACCGACCAATAAGCCTCCTTTCAGTTACTTACAAACTATTCAGAAAACTCATCACAACCCGCATATCTGACAGTCTGGATTCTAACCAGCCTAGAGAACAAGCAGGCTTCCGCAGTGGATTCTCAACAATAGACCACATCCACAAGCTCACTCAAATAAAAGAAAAATAAACGAATATAGGAAACCCCTGTTTGTGACGAAAAGGCATTTGACTCTGTACAAATACCATCAGTACTAGAAGTTATCCGAAAACAGGGAGTAGAGGAGGTATATTGTTAAATGCTGGAAGATGTATACGAAGATGGGACAGCAACCATCAAGCTCCAGACGGAAACCGACAAAATACCAATTAAAAAAGGCGTTAGACAAGGCGATACCATCTCACCAGAACTGTTTACAGCTTGTCTTGAGGAAATATTCAAAAAGCTAGAATGGAATGGAAACGGTATCAAAATAGGAGACGAATACCTAAACAATCTAAGATTTGCAGATGATATTGTTCTCTTCAGTGAATCTGCCAATGAAATGCAGCAACTAATAAACGATCTAAATAGAGAAAGTCTAAATATCGGACTTAGGATGAACAAGAATCATGATCATGTTCAACAGTAGAGTTCAGTTCGAACAGATACATGTACAACGTGAGGCGCTAGAGGTAGTGGACAAGTATATATACCTAGGGCATCTCGTACAGAGAAACACATCTAGCGACGCATCAGTCTAGGCTGAAGCGCCTTTGGCAGACACAGTAGCATACTAAGAGGCTCCTTGTCATTATGTTTAAAAAGAAAAATCTTTAACCAATGTGTCCTCCCAGTTATGACCTATGGATCAGAAACATGGACTACAACCAGATTACTGGAGAGGAAACTAATAAGTGCCCAGAGAGGGATGGAGAGATTGATGCTGGGAATTAGCCTAAGAGATCGGATGAGGGCGACGTGGATCAGGGAACAGACAATAGTAGACATACTTGTGAGCATCAAAAAGAAAAAATGGCAATGGGTAGGTCATATACATCTGAGACAGAACAACAGATGAACAAAGAAAGTAACAGACTGGGTTTTAGATAATATAAAGAGGCCAAGGGCCAGACCAGTGACAAGATGGTGTGATGAAATAACGAAATCTGGAAACAAAAAACACAGACAGACAAAGTTGGAAAAGATTGAAGACTGGGGGAGGCCTACGTCCTGCAGTGGATTAACTCAGGCTGCTGCTGATGATGATATATTCATATACACACACATATGAGTATATATATATATATATATATATATATATATATATACTTATATATTATATATATATATATTATATATCATGTGTTTGTGTTGTTGTTTGTGTTGTGTGTTATTCTATAAGTGTGATATCACAAAATACACACAATAATACATACATATATCATATATATACTAATATAATAATATAACACATATATATATACATATACTTATATATGTATATATATTATATAATATATATTATATATATATAATATCATATATATATATATATATATATATATTATATTATATATATTATACATTACTACTTTACATTTATATGTTTATAGTTATATATTGTTATATATAGTGTATTGTTGTGTGTGTGTGTGGTGTGTGGTGTGTGTGTGTGTGTGTGTGTGTGTGTGTGTGTGTGTGTGTGTGTGTGTGTGTGTGTGTGTGTGTGTGATGATGCACATCAACATTCAAAGACTTAATGCAGATTGTATAATTTCCAGCCGTTTCCCGCTTATTGCTAAAAAATACTTCATCTGCAACTATTAATCAAGATACGTTCACGGGCAGGTAAAAACGCACATAAATCCGGATATGTGTAAGTCTCTTCATGGTCTTTACCAACACCACTTTTGTTCCCCTTTTTAAGTGACCAGAGAAGTGATAGGTAAACACAGTCCCAGAAGATATATCTTAAACCTCTAATACTGATTCGTGATGACTAACCAACACTCAAAAGAGTTTTAAGAAACGAGTTTTCTTCATAGGCCTCACAGCCCTCATAATATTCCTCCTCATAGTCTCCCTCCTCACAGTCTACCGCTTCATAGTCTTCCTCATCTTAGTCTTCCTCCCCATAGTCTTCCTCCCCATAGTCATCCTCCTCATAGTTTTCCTCCCCATAGTTTTCCTCCTCATAGTCATCCTCCTCATAGTCTTCTTCCTCATAGCCTTCCTCCTCATAGTCATCCTCCTCATAGTCATCCTCCTCATAGTCATCCTCCTCTTGGTCATCCTCCTCATAATCCTCACAGTCTCCACATGCAACTTCCTACTACTACAGGATCGGCCCAACAGAAGGAATAGCTCTCCTTGGCGTCTCTGTCCATCTCTGTTGTTATAGTCCTTCTACAGCAAGGACAACACGCTATCTACGTCTATCTCTCTATTGGCAACTGTTCTATATCCGTGCCTGTATCCCGGTATCCGTGCATCCCAAATACCCAAGTCTCCACAAAGTTCATACTGCAGCAACACGAGCAGCACTATGTATCTATATCTATCTATCCAATGATATCTATCCGATATATGTTTGCGAGTCGGTATCTGTATATATATGTATAACCAAGTTTCCGCAACACAAACAACATTATCTATCTATATCTATCCAATCTATATATATCCAATGTATGTCTGAATC
>NC_051388.1:47001911-47004411 GCF_015228065.2 Penaeus monodon | reverse complement strand
TAGACAGTAGACAGTACTGTTTGAACGACATCCGTGAGCAGAAACGTCCTTCCGCGAACCAGCAGTGTTTGGTGTCTTGTCTTGCGCCGCCTTCACCGCTCTCGTTGCCTCTTAACTCCGTGAACTCATCTCCGAGACGTTACAGTCATCAATATCGTGGAAAAGCTTGTAATCAAATAAGAACACTCATGGAGAAAGTTAGGCTTAATGATCTTTTCCCTTCTTTCCCTCGTCCTTCTTATGAGGGGCCTCATCGTCAGAGTTAATCAGATCACAAGTATCCCGATAGCCTGCGAAGGTTTCTCCGACGGATTACGAGATACTTCTTCGGCGGCTGATAAGGAGCTTCCTTCATTCTCTTCGTCGCTTTTCATCTTGAACATACACACAGCTGTATCGTGGTGATTAACGAGGTTACGGGAGCAAAAGTCTTCCCCCCATTTTAGCCAATCAAAATGCTGCAGTCTCACAGCTCGCCCCTCTACCCAGCCTCTGATTGGTCCTCATCAGGGAGCAGCATCAGGCTTATTATAGAACTGCGGACGCAACCTTTATGTTGATGCCTCGATAGACCCGAATGGTACAAGGGACAAGGGCGTTCTTTCAGGGCGGGGTGGCATCTCGGCTTCTCTACTGGATTTCTTGTCAGTGTCAAGATGGCACGAACTCAATGACAGGAAAAGAAAATATTGGCTCTGACTTTGTTTTTCTTGTTGGTTATGACGACAGGGAAACAATCAGCTAAATACTCATGAGAGAAATGAGTTTATCTCTTGTAGAAGTTGAAGCAAACAACCCACGCAAAGAAACAATACGTTAAAGACAAAACCCAGAAGAGGTACAAACTTCAGGTGAAAGAGTACGTAAAAGTTTTTTTCTTCTTCTCTTTATCTCCCCCCCCCCTCTCTCTCTCTCTCTCTCTCTCTCTCTCTCTCTCTCTCTCTCTCTCTCTCTCTCTCTCTCTCTCTCTCTCTCTCTCTCTCTCTCTCTCTCACTTCTGTCTATCTGTCAATCTGTCTATCTGTCTTTCTGTCTATCTGTCTATCTCTCTGTCTACCTACTATCTATCTATCTATCTATCTATCTATCTATCTATCTATCTATCTATCTATCTATCTATCTATCTATCTATCTATCTATCTATCCATCTTCTAACCACGACTTTGCTTGAAGGGTATATATTTACCGTTTAACTGTTATTGTCTCTATATGAAAAAAAAAACATTACATTCTTTGTCTTTTTTTCCGTAATCATTCACCAGAAAATCATCTTCCACCAACCCGGTTTATCGACGCCACGGGGCCATCAAGGTAAATAAATCCTCTCTGCCCAAAGGAGTGTGTCAGCTCTCTCCCCCGTCATGCGTGAATGACACCAGACCCCAGTCATGCATTTAGACATACTGGCTCATTAACCTTTTATAATGACATATTCATTTCCTTTGCTATTTAGGTGCACTTGAATAAACTACGATAATGATCATAGTATTGATGATGATAATAATAATAATAATAATAATAATAATAATAATGATAATAATAATAATAATAATAATAATAATAATAATAATAATAACAATAATAATAATAATAATAATAATAATAATAATAATAATAACAATAATAATAATAATAATAATAATAATAATAATAATAATAATAATAATAATAATAATAATAATGACAATAGTAATGATATTAATAATGAAAACATATAAGTTAATGAATGAATATATAGGTAAATAAATAAAGCTTCTTTTTGAGGACGAACGAACGAAGCAACGGCCGCGGCTGAAGCGTCTTGCCTGAAGCGACTCCTTCGTCAGACCCTCAGCGATGACCTCATCTCTCCCTCCACCACTCTCTTTCCTCTCTTTCCCCTCTCTGTTTTCCCCTCTTTTTCTGGTCTCCTTTTCCTCTTACCCTTCCTTGTCCTTTGTATTCTTCTCCTCTCTTCCTTTCCCTCTTTTTCTTTTTGTTCTTTCCTCTGTTCATTTGGCTCTTCCTTCCTTTTCCTTTCTCTTTTCCTCTCTTTGCCCCAATATTTCCTCGTATATTCTTCCTCTTCCTTTCCCTCTCTTCCTTCTTTGCTCTTCCTTATCCCCTCTCCCTTTCCTTCCCTTCCCCACACTTCCTTTTCTTCTATTCCACTCCCCCTTCCTTCCTTATCTCCCCTTCCCTCAAACATCCCCACCCTCTGTCAGGACACGCCCACTACCCTCCTTTCCCCCCTCTCCTCACCACTCCCCACCCCCCCCCCCTTGGACCCTCCTCCCTCCCCCCTATCAGCACCCCCTATCCCCCACTTGACCCCCCTCCCCCACCCACCCTTTCTCAAGATCCCACCACAGTGTTTGTCTTAACCGGGCTCCGCTAACTCAATTCCCGGCTCTTATTTGACAAAAAGTAATTCAGGTCCGCTATTAGCGCCGAGAGAGGGTGTTAGGGAGGGAGGGAGAAGGAGGGAGAGGGAGAGAGAAGGAGAGTGAGGGAGGGAGAG
>NC_051388.1:46956911-46976911 GCF_015228065.2 Penaeus monodon | reverse complement strand
CCTCCCCACCTCCCAACCGCCAAGGAAGCCGAGACGAAGATCCACTTGAGAGACGAGATGCCAAAGATCAGGGCCGAGATGAGACGGCAGCAGGACCTTCGAGCAGCAAGGCAAGGCGACTTCGCGTGACAGGGAAATCCTTTCAGAAATCGCGAGGGAGACGCAATGAGGCTTTTCATGTCGGAAGGAGAATCATGATCCTACAGGTAAGTTGTTGTGATGAGCGATGAATAGGGTGTTATTATGAGGTTATAAATAGGATGGAAATGGGTTATGGGTAAGTTATTATGTTAGTAATAAGTGAGTTATTTTGACAACCTGTATGTATGATTTTGATAACTTATGAATAGGCTGACATGATAAGTTATGATAAATCATAAATGAGTTATGAATGTCGATTTAGGATACGTTGTTGTGATAAGGCATTTAAAAATAATAATAATATGATAATATAAAGATAAAGATAAAGATGAAGATGAAGAAGGTGATGGTGAAGATAAAGATGAAGATGAAGGTGATGGTGATGGTGAGAGTGATATTGTGGTGAAGATGATGATGTGGTGATGATCATGATCATGATCATGGTGTTGATGATAAAGATAAAGATAAAGATAGATTTGAAGATAAAGATAAAGATAAGGGATAAGAACAAAGATAAAAGCAAAGATAATGACAACAGCGACAAGAAAACAAACGCGAAAGCACCCCCACCCGAGAGGGCGCAAGCGGAGCACGTGGCCGGCGCCCCGACAGGCAAGACGCGGCCCAACAGCTGTGTTATGGGAAACCACGTGGGGTAGGGGGGTAGGGGGGATACGTGGATACATAATGTGAAACTTTGTTGCGCTCCGAAACTATGCGGCCTGAAGTTGCCAAGAGGTGTGACGTAACCGGAAGACACTGTAATGCAACACCCGATGATGATGATGATGATGATGTGTGTGTGTGTGTGTGTGTGTGTGTGTGTGTGTGTGTGTGTGTGTGTGTGTGTGTGTGTGTGTGTGTGTGTGTGTGTGTGTGTGTGTGTGTGTGTGTGTGTTTGGTGCAGCGTCGTGGAATCGATAGCGACGAAGAGCGACTCGTATACACCTCTTTCCCCCTCCTCCCTCCTCCCTCCTCCCTCCTCCCTCCTCCCTCCCTTCCTCCTCCCTCCTCCTCCCTAACCCCCCTCACCCCCTTCCCTCCCATAAGATATGTCATTGTCGGTAAATGAATTATGAATGAATGATGTTTTTTTTCGTATTGGGCAAATGAACTCATTCATTGCATATACTTGGATATTGACCGAGATCGGGATAGAGGGAGAGAGAGAGAGAGAGAGAGAGAGAGAGAGAGAGAGAGAGAGAGAGAGAGAGAGAGAGAGAGAGAGAGAGAGAGGAGAGAGAAGAGAGAGAAGAAGAGAGGAGAGAGGAGAGAGAGAGAAGAGAGAGAGAGAGGAGAGGGAGAGGAGAGAAGAGAGAGAGAGAGAGGAGAGAGAGAGAGAGAGAGAGAGAGGGGGGGGGAGGGGGCAGAGAGAGAGAAATTGAGAGAGAGGAGGGTGGGGCAGAGAATAGGAAAATAAGAAGCGGTAGGGGGGAACGGGAATGAAAAAGGAAGAGGCAAGGGGGAAGGGGGAAGGGTCAAGAAAGAGAGAGAGAGAGAGAGAGAGAGAGAGAGAGAGAGAGAGAGAGAGGAGAGAGAGAGAGAGAGAGAGAGAGAGAGAGAGAGAGAGAGAGAGAGAGAGAGAGAGAGAGAGAGAGCCAGATAGACAGACAGACAGACAGAAGAGAGAGTGTGCGAGAGCGAGAGAGACTGCGAGAGAGAGGGGATATTACAGAACATAAGTCCATATAGCCCCTGGAATCCTGAAAGTGTGAATGGCACTGCAGAGGTCTCCGTCTCGGCAATGCCAAAGTCACTGCGACACTCGGAACCCGCGTAGCGTCGGACAGCTCCCGGCAGAGCAAGGCAGAACTAAGCAGTGCCATTCAACGACAGTGCCAATTAAAACTTCTCCGGTGCCAGCATCACCTGAAAAAAGGGGGGGGGCATTCCAAACCGACATGGGAACATGAGTTCGGTCGGTGAATATAAACCCGACGGTGAATATAAACCCGACGGTGAATATAAACACTTGAGGGTCCGACAGTGTCAGTCTCACTGCGACACTCCATGGCTCGGCAGTGCTTGTGTGTGAGGTTATGGCACGCGATCGCCCTGGCCTGGAAAGCGTCACGTGATCCTCTCTCACGCAGGCTGTCATGCACGTACACACGATGGCACGCACGTACATACCCATTAAGTCACTCTTACACACACACGTACAGACAGCCACACAATCGCTTGCTATACTTGATGCTTATCAAAGTATTTGTAAAGACTTATACATATATATGGCATTTACACTTTTTTTTGTATTTAATTATACTAAAAAAAACTGTATCTTTGTAATCATATATATACCATATTTGCACTTCGCTGTTTACTTATAAAAGTAACATGTATAAACACAAATAGTTTCTCACGCAGACTGATCCATAGGCCTACATACACATTCTCTGATCAGTCGTACATACATATAAAGACACACACAGACACACAGACAGACAGACACACACACACACACACACACACACACACACACACACACACACACACACACACACACACACACACACACACACACACATACACACACTTAATACATACACACAAAATAATAATCATAATTCATCACACAAACACACGTACACACACACACTCACACACTGCGCACGGCCTAGCACGGGTTATAGCAAAAGTTAAGGCTTTCGTGCTGGAGTTACGACAGACAAGTATGAACGGCAAGGGTGATGGCGAGGGGAAAGAGGAAGGGGTGGTGGGGGGGGAGAAGGGAAAGGAGGGAAGGGGAGGGAAGGGAAGGGAGAGAGGGAGGGAGAAGGGAAGAAGAGGGGAGGGGAGGGGAGAGGAGGGGGGGAGGGGAGAGAGAAGGGGAGGAGAGGCAGCACTGGTTGAATGGGAAGGGAAGGGAAGAGGATGGGGGAATAAAGGCAGTGGTGAGGGAGAAGGATGAAGGGGAGGAGGGGACTGTAGATGGGAAGGGGGGAGGGGGGGAAAGGACATGTAAGGGAGGAGGGAGCAGGTACAGGTGAGGGGGAGAAGAAGAGAGGGGGGAAGGGACTAGCGAGGAAGAGGGGGGGAGGGAAGAGACATGTCACGCACATACTGTACATTGTGTGAGTATGATGGCGCTCGCTCCCCTAACACTTTTCTCCTTCATCATCACTCTTCACTCCTCATCAGTCAGTTATTATCACCTCTTACTCGCAATTATTATTCCTCACCAGCAATCATCGTCACTTATCTTTACCAGACATTTATTACCAATCACTTATCGTCACTCACTCACAATCACTCTTCTTCTTACAATCATCATTACTCGTTACCACTCACCCATCACCATCAACTCACAATCACTCGTCATCACCAGCACTCATCATCGTACAGTCATCACTACTCATCACCATTCACTCACCACAACTCACCCATCACCATTTTAACACACAATATCTCCTCATCACCAGCACTCATCATTCAGTCATCACCACTCACTCGTCATCACCCTCTCCATGGACGAAAACCTAGCCGCACATGACAGTTATGATGACTATGGTGATGGTGATGTCACGATGATGATGAGGAATATGACGGTCGTGCCGAGGACGGAGAAAGTAGTGATATGAAAATGATGATGACAATAGTAACAGAGTTGACGATGAAGTTGAATCTTAACTGAGGTTGACTGTATCGGTAACGACAATAAAAGAATATCACAAACAGTCCATAAAATGCGCTGCGATCATAAAGTCAGATTCCGGGAAAATTGCCGTTAGTATCCATAGAATTAGCATTCCTCTTGCCTGCTTTACATGCACATATGCACGCCCACCCACACACACGACACACGCACAACGCTCACACGGACACACGTGCAGACACACACACACACACACACACACACACACACACACACACACACACACACACACACACACACCACAACAACACACACACACACACACACACACAATATATATATATATATATATATATATATATATATATATATATATATATATATATATATATATATATATATATATTATATACATATAGATAGATAGATAGATAGTATGAATGTATGTATATAATATGAAGAATCTTTTTAGCAATATCAGGGCCATTTCCTCACCTACATTTCCGCACTGACCCCAAAGCAGCAGACACTGATGAGCGCCTCCTACTGGCCGCAGCAGGGCATTCCCTTGTAAGTAACAATGACCTTTGCCCTCCCCCCCTCCTCTCCCCAAGCGCCCTCAAAGCAAGTCATTGAAGTCCGACATTTAAAGGTCTTGACCTTGGGATGAGTCCCCTAGGAAGTTAACAAGCGTGTGACGTGTCATGCAAGTGTCTGATGGTTGGTGTGACCCTTTCATGACAGGTCGACACACGTATGCCTGACAACACCCACACTCTAATTTATGTAAATGACCACATATTCACATATTTTTCGTATTAGCAGTAATATACACCCACGCACACATTAACGAACAGGCTACTCAGAGAAAATTATAGGCATGTTAATATATACGGCCAGAAATATAAACACACGTACAGGTAGAGACAAACAAATTTCGTCTCAAACACCCAGATGAGGTGACCCTTGCTGTGTAGGTTATGAGGGTTTTGAAGCCTTATTTACGGCACGTCTTTGGTTGTATATAAGAAAAACAACATACACATACTTAAGCATATATAATATGAAGGCATGCGCGTCCAAAGGTGTACTCAGACCAGTTGCCCGAATATGCACTTGTTAAATGTTTAATCATTTTAAACTTTCAGCTACAGCATAAGCATCGATATGTTCACGTTAATGTACTGCAATCATGAGACTGGAAGTAATTTAACGTGAAAATATCAATGCTTATGTTATAGATGAAAGCTGAAAGAAGCAAAACAATTATTAAACGCATTTGGGCCAATTAGTTTAAGAGCCACTTTGGACACGTATTCCCTCTTATAAAGTAAACCAAATGTCAATCCACCTTACATAAACACCACTGCAATAACGCAAACACACATACCAACTTACACAAGCAAAAATCCATACCCAAACTCATGCAAAATAGCAAAAGTACAAATAACCAACGAATGTTAATTAATAATGAGTCAGAAAACAAAAAAGGAAAGAAACAAACAAACAAAGAAGGAAAAAGAATGTATGTGTATATATGTATATATATATATATATATATATATATATATATATATATATATATATATATATATATATATATATATATATATATTTATATATATATGCTTACATATATAGATAGATAGATAGATAGATAGATAGATAGATAGATAGATAGATAAATATGTACATACAAACATACATAAATATATACATACACACACACACACACACACACACACACACACACACACACACAACACACACACACACACACACACACACAATACAGACAGATAGACAACACACACACACACACACACACACACACACACACACACACACATACACACACACACACACACACACACACACACACACACACATATACACACACACACACGCGCGCGCATATGTGTGTATTTATAATTATATATATATATATATATATATATATATATATATATATATATATATATATATATATATATGATATATGTATATATATATATATATATATATATATATATATATTATATATATATATATATGTATATATGTATATATATATATATATATATATATATATATATATATATATATATATACATATACATATTTACAAGGAATTGAGAGCAATAACGATGGCGGCGACACAGGCACTCCATCATAACATGCACACGCTCGGGCAGTCTCCGGATGACTCGCAACAAACACGCACCAAAGCACATGTGACTCGATGTTGATCCGTGCAGAGTGTTCATGCGTGTTGCAAACTCGTGTATGCATTTTTTTTCTCTCTCTTTTCACTTTCATTTTTTTTTCTCAATCTTTCGTCGCCTCATATTTTCCTCTCTTTTGATGTTTATGATGTTCCTTGTCTTATATAATCTAATGTTACCGCTGATTTCATAGAATTTTGTTATGACAACTCTTATTATCATTATAGGTTTAGCCTGAGCGTATGATTCCAATATACTCATCATCCTTTTATTCCTATCAAGATCATCATCACTTGACGGCATTATCGAAAGCATTTCTTTAAGAGCACATTGCCAAAAGCACGATCAAGACGAACCACTGGTATTGGCCGGGGGATCAAGACAAAGCCCAGGTGAGTGGTAGATGGAGATAGCATCAAGAAAATTTCCCGGCGTCAAATTGCGAGGAAGGAAGAAATCGGGCTCCAATCTAGGCAATGAGGCGCCTGATGGTGACGAATCTCGGTTACCCGGAACAGCTGCAATATTTCCCTTTTTTTTTGTTTTCCTCTTTTCGCTTCTTCTTTTTTTTGTCCTTCTCTTTTGTTCGTGTCGAGTGCATGTCAAAGTCTTTTTTCACGTTTAACGCCTGTATTTTTTTTCCTCAAATTTAGTGCATTTTTTTCCATATCCGATTTGCGGGAAGTGATATCAGCGTTCCGTTTCTAGAATACAATGGAATCACCTTCATTAGTGTATAATTATGGAAGCGATGATACATTCCCGATGAAAAAATATATAGCTCAATAAAAATAAACGAAAACAAGAATCTGAGAATATCAACTAACCTGCAGCTGTAAGAAGTATTTCAATTACAGTTAGCGAGTGAGAGGTGTGAGGCAGCATGTATACATATTCATGGCAACAGATGGCGCTTCATTGCTCTTTAAAGGAGCGCAATCCGCTACATGGTGTACTCTGCTATAATAAATAATTTGCTATGCTGCATATCGTAACCTATACATTACATAACACCATTATGAAACACGCGTTACACAAGAGCCGGGCGCATAACGCACCTCATGGAGCGCTTTGGTAAACAACGGACACGCTGCACAAAGCCCCATACAAGACGCTGCATTCTGCTAATGCCTCGAAGATGCTACATTGTACACACACATACGTATACATAGATAAACAAGTAAGTAAATAGATAAATTACTTAATTGGCTGATTAATCAATTAATTAATGCACATATGTATGTACGTATGTGTATATATACATATACCTACACAGATACATCCATCCATCCATACATACATACATACATACACACAACACACATACATACACACACACACACACACACACACACACACCACACACACACACACACGCGCGCGCGCGAGCGCGCTTGTGTGTGTGTGTGTGTGTGTGTGTGTGTGTGTGTGTGTGTGTGTGTGTGTGTGTGTGTGTGTGTGTGTGTGTGTGTGTGTGTGTGTGTGTGTGTGTATGGATGGATGGATGGATGGATGTATGTATGTATGTATGTATGTATGTATGTATGTATGTATGTATGCACGCATGTATGTATGTATGTATGTATGTATGTATGTGTGTATATATATAAATATACACATAAAAAATCATAGATATATTTTTACCTTATATTTCTAATTTCTTATAGTTCGTATAAAAAAATCCCAATTTATTTGTTTTCATCATCGTGTTCTGTAAAGATCTAGGAAAAAAATATAGTAATAATACATCAAAAGAAAGGAACAGTAGATTCTATGGGACGGTTTAAGCACGATACAGTAATTAGACATGTGACTGAATATGACACTAAATTGCTTTATGAAACGAGTCATTTAATAATCTTCTGCGTCTATCCCTGTGCATTTGTGTGTGTTTGTGCGTTCGTGAGTGTATGACTGTTCGTTTTGTACATGTATTTGTGTATGTGAGTGCAGGTGTGTGTGTGAGTGGGTGGTGTGTGTGTGTGTGTGTGTGTGTGTGTGTGTGTGTGTGTGTGTGTGTGTGTGTGTGTGTGTGTGTGTGTGTGTGTGTGTGTGTGTGTGTGTGTGTGTGTGTGTGTGTGTGTGTGTGTGTGTGTGTGTGTTTGAGTGCATGTATGTGTGTGTACTTCGGCATGTAACTAGATAAAGAAAAGACAGACCGACTCCACAAATCTCCAGCGGAGAGAAATGTAAAATAATTGGCCGTGAGAGCGCCGTCGCGAGCCCCATTAGCGCCGTCTCCGCGGCTGCGCTCGCGGGGAGAACATTAGCAGACCCATAAGGCGCCCGGCCGGGATTAAGGGAATGAACAGGAGTAAACCCGAAGGAGGAACACACAAGAGTATACAAACAACTCCGCAAACTAGGATAATTCTGCCACTAACAAGGAGCAAACTAACCAACGCCGGAGTAAACTCAGGTAAAGTCCTCCTCCCTTCCCCCCCTCTCCCCCCCAACCTCTCACGGCTAGGAGAGAAGCCACAATAAATGGTCGGTAAAACAACGGCGCCTCCCGCCTTGTTAGGAACTCCGCGCGTGTAGCCGCTGCCTCCTCCCCCCACCTCTCTTCCCACACCGCCTACCCACCCCCTCCTATAGCACTGCCCCCACCTCCTCTCTCCCTTCCCTCACCTCTCTCCCTCACCCCTCTTCCCTCCTCCTTATCCCCCAACCACCCTACTCTCTCCCTTCCTCCTCTGCCCCCCTCCTCTCTCCAGTCCCCCTCCTATCTCCCCTCCTTTAGCATTCCCCTCCCACACCCCTCTCCTTCCCTCCATGATAACTACGAAAGGATCTGAAAGCAATTTAAACTTTCTGATCCTCACCAGGTCGGGTTGGAGGTGGCATAGTGGCAAGGTGGCAGTGGCCTTGAACGACCTGTACCACCCTCTTACGCCACGACCGCGGTCCGAACTCTTCAACACTTCTGCAGGAGCCCCCCCCCACACACACACACACCCGGCACACACACACTCTCTCTGTTCTCCTTAGACAAACTACGGTGACCTATCCCGCCCTGTCTTAACCTAACCTAGCCTAGCCTGATCTAACTCAAATTTAAGCTAACTTAGCCTTTCCTAATCCATCCTATTTCAACCTAACCTAGGCTAACCTGACCTAACCCGACTTAATCTAACCTCGCCTAGCCTAACCTTAATTGGGAAATTGCTGGAGCGCCTGCTATATAAATGGACGAAGATCATATACAAGCCAGCAGATATAGCACACGATCTGTTGTAAAATGCACTCTGTAGCACAAATAACCAGAAAACTACAAAAAAGATACCCATATGCACTAAAAGCCTTGAAAATAACAAGAAAAAAAGAAGAATAACGACAAGAGAGAGAGACACATGAGTCAGAGCCCCATTAGACTTTATCACCGAGATAGCCAAAGAAGTCCCTCTCCCAATAGGATTATGGAGTGAGGTAAGCCACATGACGAATGCTGTTTTTTTTGGGTTAAATGGAGCGTTTTATTTGTTCTAGATGGATATTAAGATATGGTTGTGTGGGTGCCAGAGAAGGGGGGTGGCTGGAGAGTTAGGGGCGGTGAAGGTGGGGGTAGGGCCTTGGGTGAGGGTAGGGGGGGGGGGCGGAGGCAGAGGGTTTGTCAGCAGTTTTCATTGAACTTAATGATCTGTTGGAGGGAGATGTGGAAGGAGGCGATGATGGGGAAGGTGAATGATGAGGAGAGGAGGTCAAAAAAGAGAAGAAAAAGGAAAGAGAGAGAGAAAAAAAACGGAATGAGTTGGCAAGAGGTTAAGGGTCAGTTTTGGATAGGTTAGGTCACGTTAGGTCAAAGCAGGTTCGAACGGATTACGCCCAAATTGAGTTTTTGGGGGAAAGTAGCGGCTATGATGCGCCAGCTTTTCCGAGTGCAGGGGGCCATCACACAAAATACGTTATTACGTTAGAGTGAACTGGCTTGCATTAGGGCGGAATAAACCAGAGCCGGTGCCGCCGTACAGGGATTAGGACGGTGACTGGAAATCTCTTTGTATTAGTAATTAAGAGGAAAGCTGGCCGATGTACCGCACACTCGGGCTCGCAAGTGTACCTAATGTGCCTATAACTCAACGCGGCCAAGCCATTCGCCCGCCGCGACGCCGAGAAAGTAATGCAGTGGCCGACTCTTGGATCTTCTTTCACATTCGCGTCTCTGTAAATAGGGGTAGATACACATGCATGGTTGGATATATACCTGCAAATACGAGCACACGCACACAGGCACAGACACACACACACACACACACCCACACACACAGATATATATATATATAATATTATATATATATATATATATTATATATATATATATATATATATATATATATATATATATATATATATAAGAGAGAGAGAGATATATATATAGAGAGAGAGAGAGAGAGAGAGAGAGAGAGAGAGAGAGAGAGAGAGACAGACAGACAGACAGACAGAGAGAGACAGAGAGAGAGACAGTGACAGAAACACACAGAAACAGAAAGAGAGACAGAAAAAAAACGCACAAAAACATCTCTCACACAACGCAAAGGGAAACGTTTTGTGCGTGGCGTTGCTGCGTGGCTGGCCGCGTAGGAAGGATGTTAAACCGCTCTGTAAAACTGGAAAGAAAGCGACCTGGTAACAGCTTCCTCGGCCGAACCACTAATGGGGCTACTCGACGGTCATTATCAGACTGCTATTAACAGTCACTAATGACCGCTGTCACTCTGTCTGGGGAGAGAGATGTTTGTGCTGGTGGGATGCGGAGATTTTTTTTTTTTTTTTTTTTTTGAGGGTGAGTCTCTATCACTATTGGCTCTAAGCATTATTTTGGTCGCTTTTTTCTATCCATTCTTCCCTTTTTTCTTTTTCTTTTTCTTTGGCAACTTCTGCTAGCCTCCGCTTCTTTCCAGCCTGTTCTTGTGGCCCGTTTTTTTATCCCCGATGACACTACAAAACGGCGCTTTTTTTGCTCGTCTCCGCTGCTCTAGTCCCCTTCTCTTTCCCTCCCTTTCTAGATCGATTCTCCCTTTCTTTCCTTCCTTCCCTAGTTTCACTTCCCCTGTTCTTTCTCTCCATTTGTCTTTTTTCCTCTCCTCTCAATTTCCCATCTATCACCCTCGTTCCTCTCCATATTCCCCATCTCTTCCCCTCCATCTTTCTCCCCATTCCCTCTTTCTCTCTCCCAATTCCCCTTCTCCTCCCCTACTTCTTTCTCTCCATCCCTCTCTCTTCCTTCCTTCTCTCTCCCCATTCCTTTCCCTTATGCCTCTCCCCACTCCCCCTCCCTTTCCCTCATTCCCTTCCCCTTTCCCCCTCTTTTCCCCTCCTTCTCTCTCCCAATGCCCCTTCTCCTCCCCTCCTTCCCCGCTCCTCCGCCGACGCCGCCAAAGCCGCCAAGTTCTCAAACAAAACTTCAACGAAACCGAAAACAACTAATCGATCAGGAGGACTCGAGGCATCCAGATCCGGCGATGGGAGGCGGCGTGAGAGGCGGCACTCGGGCACGTCGCGCTGGCACTTTGGCGTCGCTCTGCCTCTCATAAGGGCAGGTGTCAAGTGCGTGAGTGTGTGTGTGTGCTTGTGCGTGCGTGTGTGTGAGAGAGAGAGAGAGAGAGAGAGAGATGAGGAGGAACAGCTCTCGATGGAGTGGAAATACAACTTGTTGATGCCGAGGGACGGGCGAGGGGTGTCGGAGGTCCGTGGCGGGGAGGGGAGAGGAGGGAGAGGGGGAGACTTCTCCGACGACTTACGGTGCTTCGAAAACGGACAGCGAGTTGGTCAGATGTCGGTGACTTGGAGGGGGATGGCCGGCCAGCGGAAATCCCTGCGCTGTTTTCGATCACAAGGCAATCTGTTCGCTTCCTCTCCTCTTCACAAATGACACAAGAGGGGACAATAGCAGCAGTTTTTTTCTTCCTCTTTTCTCCGCGTTTCATCTCTCACTTGCAGGAGACCCGCGGTTGACCCTCGGCGACTGAGCCTTGAGGGAGGCAACAGGCAACAGGGTACTCAGAGGTCGAGCTCCATTTTGTAGGAAAACTTTACAGGCTAATCTGCGCTGCGACGAAAAAATATATACGGGAAGTTCAAACTTTCGATTACATATGGCCAGAGTGTGTGGCACTGACAGTGAATACATACGTACGTATATATGTATCTATACACATTTTTTCTTTCTGTCTGTCTTTTCCTTTGTTTTTTTTTCTTATCTTCATCTTTGTTTTCTTTTTCTTTTTCTTTTTTCCCTTCTTCTTCTCCCTCTCCTTCTTCTCTTTCTCCTTCTCCTTCTCCTTCCAATTCTCCTTCTCCTTCTCCTTCATCTTCTTCTTTGACAATAAATGTATGCATGTATAAACGTATGATTACAAATTTATTCACATATTTATAGAAAGAACGAACGAAAGAGAAAATAGTCGTTATTCCTCGCTCTCTTTAAGTCTCAGTGGAGAGGACACCGGCGCCAATTATGTAATTTCGAAAGAGAAGATTACGAAGCTGCTAAAAATACCGTTGACAATATTGATGTTGATGATTAGAGAGACAGCTTTAGTGCCTCTTTCTACTGTATTGTTATCGCTGACACTGCAGCGCCTCGCCCAATCGCCAGTAATGCTAATCTAGCTCGTCGATTAAATGCGCTTTTAAATAAACAGGTGCACCGAGCTGAAATTTCAGTTAAAACGGATGTATCTTGTCATTTCCATTGCGTGATTGAGAGCCAACTTTCCCCTCTCCCTCACCCCCCTCTCTCCCTCTCCTCCTCATCCCTTCCTCCCCATTTCTTTTTAACTCCCTGTCGCTTTCCATGCTTTGCCTTCACCCCATCTTTCTTGTTTTTCTCTCTCTTTCTGTTCTTTCTCCTCTTGCTTCTTCCTTTCCTCTCCTTTCTTCTTTTGTACCCTTCCTCCTTCTGCTTCTTTCCACCTTCTCTTTAACTTCACATTGCTTTCCAATTCTTTGCCTCCTCTTCCTCTCTCTATCTCCTATTTTCCTCTCTCTGGGATCCTCTCTTTCTTCTTTCCTCCTCTCCCTCCCTTTCTCTACCCTTCTTCTTCCTTTCCTTCCCACATTCTCTTTTTACCCCACGTCCTCCTCCATTGCTTTACACCCTTTATCCCCCTCTCTTCCTCTCTTTCTGCTTTTCCCCTCTCCCTTTCTTACCTCATATCTTCCCTCCTTTTTCAACCTCCATGTATCCCCTCTCCTCCTTTCTCCTTCACTTCTACCCTTCCCTTTCTCCTCTCCCCTTTTCCCTTCCGTTCTTCCTTATTACCCCTTTTATCCCTCTCCCGCTCCTACCCTATCTTCCTTTCCAACCTTCCTTTTTTCCCCAAGTCTCTTCCCCTCAACCCTTCTTCCTCATTTCCATTCTCTTTATCCCACCTTCTTACTTCTCCCTACCCTTCTTCTCCCTTTCATATGTTCTTTCTCACCATCCCCCTTTCTTATTTATCTCCTCCCCTCTTCCCTCTTCCCCATCTCCTTTCCTCACACCCCCCCTTCTTACTTCTCCCCTCCCTCATCCCTCCTTTCCCATCTCCACTTCCCTCACCCCCCTCCCTTCTTCCCCTTTCCCCTTATCCCCCTCCTTACTTCCCCCCTCCCCTCGCTTCCCCTCCTTCCCCCATCTCCCCACCCCCACCCCTGTTGCCACGAATGTCTCCATTATCCCCCTCCACGGCGCAAAAGCGAGGCAGCGCGATAGTAATTGCACACTATAATGACACCCCGAGCGTGTTCAGCTCCGGCCAGAGCAACGGAGCCTCGCGTGACGTTGCTGGAGGGTGGGGGTGGGGTGGGGTGAGGGGATGAAGAGGGGGTAGTGGGGGGGGGGTCGAGAAGTAGGGGTGTGAAGGTGGTCGGGGAGTGAGGGTGAGGGAGAGAGTGAGGGTTGGTGAGGGTGAAGGTAAGCGAAACTATTGGGGATCAGGGTGGGTGTTTTTGTGGATGAGTAGAGATGACAGGAGTCAGGGTGAGGGTGGTAGGAGATGGTAGGGGGTGAAGGGGGGTGGGACTGGTGGGGGAGTGAGGATGATGGTGGTCTAGGTGAAGGTGGGCGTGGTAGGGTGTGGAGTACCTTAAGGCGCGTTAATAAGGGGAGGCTAAGACTTTATTTTAGAAATTATTTTTATTTTTATTATTATTATCATCATCGTCATCCTCATTATTACCATTATTATTATCATTATTATTATTATTATTATTATTATTATTACTATTATTATTATTATTATTTATTATTATTATTATTATTATCATTATTTTGTGTGTGTAAGAAAAGGTGAAGGGGAAGTGGACAAGTGGAGAAGAAAGGTGAATAAAAGACAAGGAAACAAAATAAAACAATACAGAAGGAGGACAAAAAAGGCAGATAAACAGAAAAAAGATAACGTGGTTAAAATGGCAGTAAAATAATGTGAGAGAAACGTAAATAATAAGACAGAAAATGGAAAACAAGGTGAGAGAAGATTTGAAAAATAAGACAGAAAACGGGAAATCAGGCAAGAGGAGATCTGAAAAAGAAAGAAAACGTGAAACAAGAGGAATCATAATTTAAACTAAAGGTAGAAGACGCGAAAAAGAGAAGAACATATAAACAAACAAACAAACAAAAAACATTTAAAAAATAAATCACAAAACCTTAAAAATCAAACAAGATAGCAATTAAAGTATCTATGGAAACAGAAAATTAATGAATGAGCTCTAAATAAAAAAGAGAGAAATTGGAAACCGTTGTGCGTTTTATGGGCAAGAGCGGCCGCTGCGTCGTCAGTCTTTGAACGGCTCTCTTATTCTTCGCCTGAACATTCTAGAATAAACGATAAGAAGCGAGAGTTGAAAAGAGAGAGAGAGAGAGAGAGAGAGAGAGAGAGAGAGAGAGAGAGAGAGAGAGAGAGAGAGAGAGAGAGAGAGAGAGAGAGAGAGATGAAAGAGCAAAAGAGAAATCGATAAATAACCCACTGAAAAAGAAATAGAAAAAGAGAAAAAAAAAATATATTTATATCCACACTGCTTTTTCTGTAAATCAACTACGCATCAATTTTATTTTACACACTTGACACGGCGAAGACATATGAACCTAACCCAGCAGTGCCACCTTCGGGAGCCGGTGAGGAGGGCGCAGGGGTCGTCTTGGGGAGGAAAAGCGAGGAGAAGAGGGGAAGGAAGGGGAGGGAGAAGGGGAAGGGAGAGGAGAGGAGAGGAAAGGGGAGGAGAGGAGGGGAAGGAAGGGGAGGGAGAAGAGGAAGGGAGGGAGGGAGGGAGAGGGAGGAGGGGACGGAGAAGGAGTAGAATGGAGGAGAGGAGGTGGGAGAAGGGAGAAGGGGAAAAGAAGAGAGGATGATGGATAAATTAGAAGTGGAGGAGCGAGGAAAATCGAACATAAGGGAGAAAGGGGAAAAAGAAAAACACAAGAAAAGGGAGGAAGGGAGAGAAAGGAGAGCAGAGAAAAGAAGGGGAAAAGAAACAAAGGAGAGGCCAGGAGACAGCGAGAGGGACGGAGAGAGTAGAGGGAGAGAAGGCAAAAGAGCAGAGGAAGGAGGAAAAGTGGGGGGGAGGGGGCAGGAGGGGGAGAGAGGAGAGCGGAGGAAGGTCGTAACTCCACCTCCACCCAATAAGCGTTGGAGGAACAGCCGCGCACTGTCTTTACGTCGCCAGACAAAAGTGGGAGATTGGGCCAACATTTGAAAACCGTGATTGGAATCTTTCGAGTTTATTTCCCGCGCACAATCAGGGGATCGTCGAAGTCCGCGCCGCAGCTCCCGCGGGGGTGGGGGGGGTGGGGGGGGGGGGGTTCAAGGCCCTCCCGTCCCTTGCTCCGGTGCCGCAGCTGAGGGAGGGGGGGGGGGTCCGCACATCGCCGCAGCTGATGGGATGGTCTGCACATCGCCTTCACTGATGGGGGGGTCCGCACATCGCCTCCGTCGAGGGGATGTTCCGCACATCGGCGCCACAATGGGTTACGTCACGGCTGTCATTAGTATTGATTCGGAAAGGGCAAAAATGACCACGGCGTTGATACATCCTCCGCCGACGCCGCGATGGATACATATTCACCGCCGGCGCAGAAGGAGCTCTCTCGCCGCGGCTTCTTTCATCGCCCTTAACACAAAGGATGAAACATTTCGCTAAAAGCCACGTTTCGTCCGCGGTGCACAACCTGCGTTTGTCGGGGAGGGAGATCGCTCCTTTTTTTTCTCTCTCTCTCTCTCGCTCTCTTCGCTAACTCCTTCGTTTTCTTCTTTTTCTTCTTCTTCTTTTTCTTCTTCTTCTTCTTCTTCTTCTTCTTCTTCTTCTTCTTTCATTTTATCTTTTTTCGGTGAGTTCTTTATCGTTTTTCCGTATTTTCCTTTTCTATTTCTTCCTCTTCATATATTTCATCCACCTATGTTTCTCCTCCTGTTTTCTCTCTGTTTTTCTCCTCATCGTTCTCCTCCTCTCCTCTTTCTTCCTTCTCCCTCCTCCTCCTCCTCCTCCTCCTCCTCCTCCTCCTCCTCCTCCTCCTCCTCCTTCTTCTTCTTCTTCTTCTTCTTCTTTTTCTTCTTCTTCTTCTTTGTCCTTCTTCTTCGTCCTTCTTCTTCGTCCTTCTTCTTCGTCCTTCTCCTTCTCTTCTTCCGTCTCCTTCTCCTTCTCCTTCTCCTCCTCTTTCTCCTTCCTCCTCTCCATCTTCCTCCTCTCCATCTTCCTCCTCCTCTTCCTCCTCCTCTTCTTCTTTCTGCTCCTTTTTCTTCTCCACGTCTTATCATCATTACTCCCCTTCTGTTTCCTCTTTCGCTTCTCTTCTTTTGAATCTAAGTTATTTAAGACTTTGGAAACTTCATGGAGGAAACGGATAAAAACGAGAGAAAGAAAAAAAAATCTGCAACTTACGACACGGCATTGCAAGCGACAAAGAATCAGGATAAAGTACTGTGCAAAGTCGCAAAGTCGCTCCATAAAGGTAAGAAAAGACACATCATTTACATGTTTTCTTTGTCGATATTTTCACCGTAATCGTTATTGTGACTATTTTTGTTTCCAGGATTATCATGGTAAGGATTATCATTATTAGCATGCGTGTGTGTGTGTGCGGGCGTGTGTGCGTGTCTGTGTGTGTGTGTGTGTGTGTGTGTGTGTGTGTGTGTGTGTGTGTGTGTGTGTGTGTGTGTGTGTGTGTGTGTGGTGTGTGTGTGTGTGTGTGTGTGTGTGTGTGTGTGTGTGTGTGTGTGTGTGTGTGTGTGTGTGTGTGTGTGTGTGTGTGGTTTGTGTGTGTGTGTGTGGTGTTGGTGTGGGTGATGTGGTGTGGTGGTGCACGTATACTTGAAGCTAGCCCCAAAAAATCAGGATTGGCACGCTCAATATAGGAAGCACACCTGGAGAGAGGAGAGAAATCGCTGATCTAATGAAAAGAATGAACACTGAAGTACTTTGTGTACAAGAAACAGAGATGCAGAGGAAACAAAGTCAGGGGAATTGGAGGAAGTTTCAAGATGCTATACAGCGGGGAAGACGAGAGAGGACTGAGTGGACTTGGAATTATACTGAACGGGGATATAAAGAACTTGATGAGTGGAGAGGAAGAACGAACAGATGATACGCATGAACATCGGGGAAATATAAGAGTGAGGAAAGAGTGATCACTGCAGATGATTTCAATGGGCATATTGACAACGATAGGAATGAAATTTCTAGAACACATGCTAGGTAGGGAAGAGGTAAAAGGAATGATGAAGGGAAAGCATTGTCGATTTCGCAAAGGCATATGGCATGGCTGTCAACTATACTTTCTCTAAGAGGAAACCCTACACCGAAGCAGAGGAAACAAAAGCCAGAATGATTGAATGAGGCTATCAACTGTAAGATAATAAGCGGATGAGTGTGTAGTGCCTCACCTCAAAGTAAAAAGGGAAAGGCAAGGGAAGAAAGAGGCTACACCAAAGATCAGGTGCTGGAAACTTAAGGAAGAAATTTTGAAGCCTAGGTTCAAGGAAAAGGTAATTACTTTAAGAGATGGCGTTAATTACTGGTGGAAGAAAAACTGTGAGATAATGCTCGGAATAAGAGAGGAGGTGCTGGATAAAAAAGAGGCCCTCTTAACGATAAGGAAACGTGGTGGTGGAAAGCAGAAGTTAGGAAAAGGATAAAATTAAAGAAAGAGGGAAAGAAAAAAATATGATGGGTACGAAACAGGAGGAAACAAGGAAAATCTGTGGGATGGGCTAAAGCGAAAGCGAGAGACGATATCTACAGCGAGTTGGAAATGCCGGAAGGACGCAAAAATATTCATAGGACAGAGACGAAGCATCTAAGAAATTTACTCTTTCTAAGCATATCGAGGAAAGTTTTGACTAATGAAAATGATGAAAGCACAGGAAAAAGAAAATATTAAATGAGGAAAATTCAAAGGTATTGGTAAGAAGGTACATCTAAGAAAACAAATCAACAGAACCGTACGATATCGGCATTTTATGGTACCTAGTGAAGAAGTTATATCACGAAAAGGCCAGACGAGTGGCGAAAAAACTGCAACAGTAAATATGTAAACAGAAAGGAATGAAGTGATAAGAGGAACGGTGAAGGAAACAAGCTACAGAAAAGGAGGTTACACACGCACACACACACACATCCACACACACACAAAGAGAGAGAGAGAGAGAGAGAGAGAGAGAGAGAGAGAGAGAGAGAGAGAGAGAGAGAGAGAGAGAGAGAGAGAGACGAAGAGATAAAGAGAGAGAGAGAAACTCGAACCTTCAAAATCATGTAGCGTCCTGGTTGTTGTAGATTTTTAAGATGGCATGAGCTTCTGCAGCTGAACCATTAGGTCTACTTCATTACTGGATTCCTGTTGTTATTTCTCGCCCGCCTTCGCCATTGTCTCGGCCCCTGCAGTCCTACCCTGAACCTGTTGAATGCCACCGGTAACTTCTGACTTATGAATAATAATGGGGGAAGGAATGCAGAGAAAGCAGAGGGAAAAATGCTGAATAGACTGAATCAGCAACAAATAAGTCAACTAGGACTGAGGTTTTTAATAACAAAAAGATAAATGATCTTGGATATTAACTGTTATGGGTATTTGTTATGTGTCTAAGCTTTTAATATTGTAAATGGTATGCTGAACCCAGTGGGTAATCTATTCACAAGCCTACACAAAATCTTGGTCCTCGCATAGTTATTATTGTTGTGGCTATTATTTTTGTTGTTGTTATTGCTGTTTCTATTCTCGTTGTTGTTGTTATTGTTGATATTGTGGATGGATGTGTTAACAAAAACACACGTCAAGAACCCAACCCGGTGTACCTACAAACCGTGAGACATGACACAACATGACACAACATGACACAGCAGCACGTCCGACAATGATCTTTCTTCAAGTCCTACGTGACATGACAGCTCACCTTCTCTCCCCCAAACCTGAATCAATCGTTCTTTCAATTTCAATTCCAATCGTCTTTCTCTCTGGCTTGCATCAATTGTCTTTCAATTTTGTCGAATGCTTCCCCCATTATTTTCGCGTGCGTTCTGTCTCCCGGCTGATCTATTATTTATCTCCATCGATGAAGTGTCATTCTATTTTATATCTTATGGTCGAAGATATATATGTATATGTATATATATATATATATCTGTGTGTGTGTGTGTGTGTGTGTGTGTGTGTGTGTGTGTGTGTGTGTGTGTGTGTGTGTGTGTGTGTGTGTGTGTGTGTGTGTGTGTGTGTGTGTGTGTGTGTGTGTGTGATGATTTTATATATATTATATATATATTATATATATATATATATATATATATAGAGAGAGAGAGAGAGAGAGAGAGAGAGAGAGAGAGAGAGAGAGAGAGACAGAAGATAGATAGATAGATAGATAGATAGATAGATAGATAGATAGATAGATAGATAGATAGATAGATAGATATATGTATTACTGAGGATTCTACGCGAACGAAGAAGAAAGAGCAGGAGAAGGAGAAAAAGAAAGAGGAGCGGAGGAGGAAGGAGGAGGAGGAGGAGGAGGAGGAGGAGGAGGAGGAGGAGGAGGAGGAGGAGGAGGAGGAGGAGAGGAGGAGGAGGAGGA
>NC_051388.1:46939411-46941911 GCF_015228065.2 Penaeus monodon | reverse complement strand
AGAGAAGGGGAAAGGAAAGAATGAAGATCAGCATACGATAAGAAAAATGGTAAAAGGGACGAGAAAGGGAATGGTAGGAAGGAAGATGAATAAACGGTAAGAAGCAGAAAAAAAGGAAGAGGAAAAGGAAAATGATAAGAAGGAATTATGATAAGAGAGGGAAAGGGAAGAGAAGAGAAAGGAGAAGAAGGAAGATGGACAGATGATGAAGAAGAGAAAAGCAAGAGAAGAAAGAGAAAGAGAAGGAATGAGGGAAAGTAGGGGAATTTTGATGACCAAAAAAGACTGAAAAAAGATAATAAAGAATGAGGTGAAAAAAGGAGAATGAGATTAGAGAACAGAACCAAAATAAGAGAAGTGTGGACCAAGAAGAAGAAGGAGAAGGAGAAGAAGGAGAAGGAGAGGAAGAAGAAGAAGAAGGAGAAGAAGAAGGAAAAGGAGAAGAAGAAGAAGAAGAGGAGGAGGAGGAGGAGGAGGAGTAAGAGGAGGAAGAGGAAGAAGAGGAAAAAAAAGATGAAAAAAGAAGGCCGAGGAAAAGAGAAGACAAAAAGAGATAGAAAAAGGCAGGACTACGAGCAGGTCGTTCGGCAGTCAACCCCCCCCCCCCTCTGAGCCCTTCCTTCGGGTGTGGCAACTACGGACGAAGGCGATGTCAGCGGGTGTGGCAACTACGGACGATGTCGATTTGCCTTCACTACTAACGCTACTACTTGCACTTACAAGCACCATCGATCTCAGCCCCGTCCTCTGCCACGCCACACACGCACTCCCACACCCACGGCGCACGGTACATCATTCACGTTTCTTTTATGTTGTCTGTGCTACTGCTGGAGACATTTCGTCCAAGAGCCGGTGTGAGTCGGCGCGTCGATTCAAACAATTCTCGATTGACCGTCCTCTCCACGGCCGCAGTGGAGGGTTGCTTGCATGACTGTCTTCTTGCACGCTTTCTGCCGTCGTCTTTTACCAGGGCTGTGTTATTTTGCGTGTTTACAGCATGCCTGCCTTCCGTGTGTGTGTTTTTCATGCTTGTCTGACTGTGCGAGGGTGTGTGTGCGTGCATGTCGACACACATATGATTGTCGCTACACCTGTGCATTCTAGTAACACGTTTCGCCGAGGTAAGACATGAAGCCCCTTCCTTTAGCATTCCGTAACAGCTGTGATTATGGCATTCCTGCAGGATGTACTACGCTCTTTACACCGCTTCGTGAGGCAACGAGTCGCGGAATCTCGGCAGCCGCGTGGCGCTGTGTCGTGGCTTCACGGAACCCTTTGATCTGCGTGATAAACTTATCGATCTCTGCTCGTGGAACTTGAAGCTTTAACTGATGCCTTAGTGTTTTACCACGCAATGTGTCATAAGTTAGTTTGCCGCGTCCCCGGTTAAAAGTTCTACATTCTTACAGTCTCGTTTTTATCCCAATATAAATTATTATTATATAACCAAAGTAAATATGCAGACGTTCAGCATTTCCCATGTATGTTTCTCACGCCGAACGCACATACCAGTAGAGGAACAATTGCAGCGCCCTAAATAAAAGCCTTTTGATACGAAACTTGGGGAAACTCACATAATCTCTATTCTTTCCCTATTTTACACGCCTTCTAATACACCGTGAATAAGTTTCTCATTACATTACGTGCCTATTTTCATACTTCACAGCGCGTATAAGGCTTGTTAATCAATGCACATGTCACATGCAAATTTAGTTAGCAGTAAAAACGAAATGAGCGCACATAGCCAGGCATTTTATACATTTCGCAAATAAGCAGACTGTATGCAAATCGATCGTCGCCTCGAACAAATTTTAATTGTTTTGTGCAGATTTATGGCTAGACTTGTCCAATGGGTAACTGTGAGTAGAGCTTTTAACATGGCACATATGACGTCAGACCTCCGAGTCTTTATAAGCAGGCATACCCCTACATACCAACAGGCAGAGTAACACAAAATTATGATTGTGACCGTGAAGCTATGGGGATCAAATGCGTACACAGGTCCTCTCTCGAAATATAATCATTGTTTTTAAATCCAGCTAAACAGGTCCCGTCTCGTGGCCCAACCAACCAGACCCTATCTCACATACCAACCAACCAAATCCTACCTCGCACTCCACTAACCAGGTCCTACCTCGCGGCCCAACCAACCAGGTGATATCCCCATTGTCCAACCAACCAGGTCTTATTTCACGATCCAACCAACTAGGTCCTACCTCGTGGCCCAACCAACCAGGTGTTATCCCATGGCCCAACTAACCAGGTCCTACCTCGTGGCCCAAGCAACCAGGTGTTGTTCCATGGCCCACCCAACCAGTTCCCGTCTCCAGTCCCCACTTAGCCACAAGGCAGAGGAAGGCGCGTGAGGCGAGCCAGGCCACAGACAAGGCAGACCAGGAGATTCGGCGCTCGGTAGGCCTCCATAACGTATGCATATCTCACGCCTCGCCCTTAATGTAGTTACTTCCAGCCGCCCGCGGACTGATTCTGCGTGTATCCT
>NC_051388.1:46927477-46931811 GCF_015228065.2 Penaeus monodon | reverse complement strand
TTCCCACCAAATTTTTCCCTCGCCTTCATAAAATCTACGCCCCTTTTCTCACTCCATTATTCCTGCACACCCTTATCGACACCCTTAATCCCTTAATTTCCCTACGACCCACTCTCCTCTGCCGTCTACGAGTGATTGGACACTATACCAGTCACGCAGAACGAATCCCTAACCACCGTCACCAATCCATTCTTGGTCTGGGGCCCCCGGGGGATTAGGGCAAGGGGTATATTGTGCGGCTTGGTTGGTATGAGGGGTGGGGGTTTGGTTTTGGTATGATGGTGGGCTTGGTTGGTATGAGGTGTGGCTTGGAGGGTAGAGGTTTTGTGTTTGGATTGGTATGATGGGGTAGCTTGGTTGGTTGATTGGGCGGTTTAAAATTGGGTATAGGGTGAAAGTTTGGATTGGTATATGGTGTGGCTTGGATTGGTATGATGGTGTGGCTTGGATTGGTATGATGGTGTGGCTTGGATTGGTATGATGGTGTGGCTTGGATTGGTATGATGGTGTGGCTTGGATTGGTATGATGGTGTGGCTTGAATTGGGGTTTGTGGTTGGTTTGGTTTGGATGATGGGGGCTTGGTTTGGGTATATGGTGGGGGTTTGATTTGTTATGATGGTGCGGTTTGAAGGTTTTGAGGGTTTTGGCTTGATTCTTTATGATGGTGCGGCTTGGTTTGGGTATGATGGGGGGGGGGAGGATGATGGGCGGGGGGAGTCTGAGGTGGGTTTTGGAGTTCGAAGGGGGGCAGGGGGTATGATGGTCGGGGAAAAATTGGGATTTTTGGTGTAACGGGAACAGATGATTTTTCTGGGGCTACCCGGGGGACAAAAAAAAAAATGGACGAAACAAACACATACCACACTCAGACATACCATAAAAACCAAAACCGGGGACACCCCACCCCGCACATTTCATATAGACCTTTTGCCCCACGAAACGCACACACACACCCACACACACACACCACCACCCACACACACACACACACACACACAACACACACACACACACACACACACACACACACAAACAAACAAACAAAAGAAAACAAACACAAAAAGCAACCATACACATTTTATATGCGTGTGTACCTAGGCGTTATCATTAGTATCCCGAAAACCACCTCCACGCACACGAACAGGGAATAGAGATTCATGCTGTAGATTATTTGCAGTGATCAAATCATGGAACTTCTAAAACGTCTATAAAATACAAACTCTGTTATAATAAAATGATTTTATGCTAATACTCCCTCTTCTCTTTAACACTTTAAGATACATTACACACGCCTGTTTTCCCAACCAGACGCCAGTTTATATTTTCTCCCCATTGAGTGGGAGGTGAGGGGTAGGGATCGGGGCAGGGGGAGGGGAAGGGGGTCGGAGGAGGAGGAGGAAGGGTTCCTGCATCTATAAAAGGATTTTATGGTGCTGTAAAATCACGCTTCAAGAAGACACAATCCATTACCTAAACGACAACTACACCGCCGCCGCCGTTCCAATAGGCGACCGCCATCTCGACTTCCCCTTCATTCCACCGCCACGTCTGTGTGTTCGGCGGTTCTCAAGCGGCCATTGGAACCGCACAGGTGAACCTCGGCGGAAGGGTTTGAGGGAGCTGAACCGACTGGACAGTGGTTCGTGACTCGTGCCGACGGGGTCCTGGCAGAAGTGGTCGAGAAGTTTGAGTAGGCTAAATTTGGCATGGCACATTGGTACGAGGAACAGACGAGTTACCAGATCCAAGCAGACGGAGCGACGTCAGGTAAATCTGAACACGTGAACAGGCCTGGAAACCCAAGCAACAGATCTATCACAGCGATGTACAAACGAGCAAATAGATTTAATTTCCTTAAAAAGCTATCCGACCCTCGACCTTTTAAAAACGGTAATGAATGTCCAGGACACGTTTACCGCATAAAAATTCTCTCTGTGCTAGTAATCATTTTGTTTTATAAGCGATGCTGATAACGGTATATCATCAATGTACTTAGACAATATTAGGATACATTAGAAGCCGGAAGTCATTGGCAGCAGCAGTCTTATCGCTGCATTTATTTCAGAAAATAATCATTGTACATATGTGGTCACTGAGCCTAATACCTTTTCATATAAGGGATGTACTGTAATTTATATATATATATATATATATAGATAGATAGATAGATAGATAGATAGATAGATGTGTTTTGTGTGGTGTGTGTGGGGGTGTGGGGTGTGTGTGTGTGTTGTGTGTGTGTGTGTGTGTGTGTGTGTGTGTGTGTGTGTGTGTGTGTGTGTGTGTGTCCCTCCGACCTTCCCTCCTGTCTCTCTCTCTCTTGACCTCTCTTTCTTCCTCTCCCCCTCTCCTCTCTCCGTCTCTTTTCCTGCCTCTCTGCTGTCAGTTGGATTAAGCCAGCGCCCTCACGAAACCCCACACACGCACCGCCGTCCAGCCTTCACTTTACGCCTGCGATCATTAACGGCCACCCCCAATTACGGACCATAACCCCGCTCACATCGACCACCTTCAGCGCCGCCGTAGGGATCCTCGTCCGCCCAACACTTGCAGTAGGGGGACCTCTCCTGCTGGTGCCTGTGGGGCAACGAAGAGTGGATTTTGTCTGGCTGCGCTGCGTGGGTTGGGTTGGTCGAGTCGAGTGTTAAGGATTTCGGTTTGATTTCGGTTTGATTTTTGGAAAAGAAATGGCGATGAGGAGTTGGTTATTGGCTTATGGTAGACGATTTTTATGGTTTTAAGCAAGATCCTGACAAAGGTGTGAAGTTGTTCTATCTTGGTTCACATGTATAATCACTTTTAAATAAATCTTGTTATTCTCTTTAAGGGTAATCAACCCCCCCCCCCACTCAAGTAAAAAAAAAAAAATAATAATAATTAATTGATTAAATAAACAAAAAAAGAAAAAGAAAATAAAAGAGAAAGAGTGAAAATATATACACATATATGATATATGATATATGTATATTATATTTATATATATACTAATATAATATATATAATATATACAAATAAATTTGTGTGTGCTGTATGTCTATATATACATATTTATACATAATATACAAAATCCACAATATATACATATATATCCATATATCCACAATATATATACATATATCCACATATATATACACATATATACAGTATATACTTCAAAGTTCTACAAAATGAGCAGCCCTTCTTGTTTCCGATTTTAAGATTAATTGAAAAAAAAAAATCTATTTTCATTTTCTTTTCCATCTGAACCATCATAAAGTAGAACACGATGGAGTTAAGCTCCCGTGATGACAGGATGACCACAAGCTAGTTATAAGATCGAGAAGCAACGTCAGCGTCAAACGGCAACATGAAAGTCAGGGGACAAATGAAGTCTAAACTGACGAGGGACAAAGATTTGGGGGGTCCTTAAAGCCTTTTTCAGGACATACATACAGACAAAACCTGTCAAAAATTAAAAACAAGGGGACTGCATCGCAAATAAAGCTGTAATATAAATCCAAAAAACAACAGAATTGGCTAGTTCAGTCTTATTACAGTTGTTGTTGTTTGAATAGCACGGCGGGAGTGAACCAGTTTACAAGTTTATTCCAAAGTGATATCTATGTATTTATCTATCTGTCTATTTGATTATCTATTTATTTATATTTCTCTCTATTTATTCATCAATCTGTCCATGTATGTATCTATCTGTCCGTCTGTCTATCTATATATCTATCTACTTGTCTGTCTGTTTATCAATCTATCTAATTAACCTATGTATCTCAACGCCGACCTTCAAAGCTTCCGTACAGAAATACACATCAATACTAGTTATTACCGAGCAAAAAAATAAAAAAATAAAAAAAATAAATTAATCAGCCCAACACTCCAAAATAAATACAACGAGAGACAAAAAAAAATCACAAATAGCCAATTTCACACAATAACAATCAATTATATCAATATACCAAGGTAGTTTCGAGCACCATGCAGACACCACCGTCGACAAAGGAAATGACCCAGGCACACAAAAAGCACAGGCGCGAATGCAGTCGGAGGTCCTCTGATCTAACCTACTTAAGGCAGGTCACGGCGGCCTTGTTAGCGGTCCATGAAAACGTATCTCATAAGGGAGGAAAGTTAAGGAGGGAATTGTACCAGTCGAGATAACTGTTTTTAAACTGTGCCAAGATTTCTACTTAAGCTTCTTCCTGGGACTTCAGCAGCTCTTTACTGCATTTTTTTTGTCTTACGGTTTTATTTAACTCTTTTCCTTTCTTTTCTTTTATTTTTTTCATCACTTTCTCTCTTTTTCCCCCTTTTTTCCTTTCCCACCCTTTCTCCTCTCTCCTCT
>NC_051388.1:46903531-46906031 GCF_015228065.2 Penaeus monodon | reverse complement strand
GCAGGGTTTACCGGAGTGCTGAGTTCTGTGGCACCGACCATAGGCTGCTTGTGGCTACCCTGCGGGTCCACTTCAAAACTCCCCGTCCCTCCAGTGGCCACCCTAAGGTGTTTCACTTGGACAGACTAAGGGAGGAGGAGTGTGCCCGTGGGTTCGCCACGGCAGTCTCTGACCGACTCACAGAAACCAACAACCTGACGGACCCAGTTGCTCTGTGGGAGTCCTTCAAGAGCGTAACACTCGAAGCAGCTCAGGAGTCCATTGGCGTACGCCCAAGGACAAGGCAGAATACCATCTCCCTGGAGACATTAGAGGCCACTGAAGCGTGTCGCAAGGCTCGGCTGAATGGGAATCAAGTCTTGCGTCGTTCCATGGTGCGTAGGTCTCGGACACTGCTGAGAAGGGACAAGGAACAGTTCATCAGGAATCTTGCTGAGGAGATCGAAGGCCATTTCTTGGTAGATGACCTCGCCCTGCCTACCAAGCCCTGAGAAAACTGAACCCTAAGCCCTCCTCACAGATGACTGCAGTCCGATCAGCGGATGGACGGATCATCTCAGATCATGTTGGGGTTCGTGAACGTTGGGCTGAGTATTTTGAACAGTTGTACCAGGTGGACTGTCCAACAGTTAGCTTGGATGCAAGCGATGTCTCAGTGCCTGTGCCGGACCCACCATCAGCGAGGAACCTCCTACCCTAACAGAGGTTAGGCTGGCGATTTCCAAGCTGAAGAGTGGGAAAGCTGCAGGCATATGTGATATCCCTGCTGAACTGCTAAAGGCTGGGGGTGAACCTATGGCTCGGGGCCTGCATACAGTCCTGACTGCCATTTGGCAGTCTGGTACCATTCCCCCTGACCTGTTGAGGGGCGTGGTCATCCCTCTCCGGAAGGGGAAAGGGGATCGATGGGACTGTAGCAACTACCGTGGCATTACACTGCTCAGCATACCAGGCAAGGTTCTCGCCCACATTCTTCTGAAACGGATCCGCAACCACCTACTGAGGCACCAGAGACCGGAGCAGTCTGGATTTACTCCTGGCAAGTCCACAATAGACCGTATACTAGCGCTTCGAGTAATTGTGGAACGCCGTCGTGAGTTTGGTCGTGGGTTGCTTGCAGCCTACATCGACCTCAAGAAGGCGTTTGACTCGGTGCATCGGGAATCGCTATGGGAGATCCTGAGGCTCAGGGGAATTCCAACACAGATTATTGGCCTGATAGCAAGCCTCTATACTGTTTGTATACTCACTGTGTTGTGTTCGTATATCTGTTTGTTTGGTGTTTCTCTATGATGCTTGAGGGAGAAGAACACACCAATTAAAATTAAAGTAGGTTCATTGTAGATCAGCTCTGACAAAATAAAAGGGAGCTCTTCACAGTCCTGTGAGTCACGCGTCGGCCATGCCCGAGAGCGCTACTGCCAGACGTGTGACTACAGACACAAGATAAAATATTGTACTCTATAAATTGTACAGAGAATCTCACTCTTTTACATAGGCGATATGCTACACAGCAATATAAGCTAAACATAATCTTCTATATTTCACATGGTGTAACATATCACGCAAAAGGCAGTATATATATAATATAATCATATAATTATCACAATACAGGTACGATAATATTGTCATCATATCCCGTACATGGCGGCATCACAATATGGCGCTCACAACTCACATAAGTATCACAACTCACTTTATTATCACAACCCACATCTCCCTCCCCCCTTTACGTTCACTAGCGGGAGTCTTGAACGGACTTCAATGTGATACGTTCCGAACGTCGAGGTTCAACAGGCACAGATGGGGCGGAAGATCCAGGTGCATCATCTGACATCTGTTCTTCCAAATCAGTTGAGTGTCCAATCATGAGCTGTGTAGGGCGCAAGAAGGGTCGATTGCGCCACAGTATACGGCCACTTGGAAGCCTGATGTGATAATTACGAGATTTGCCAATACCCATGACAGTGCCAACCTTATCCCAATGCTTGGATGTGGGATCCTGGATGCGCACATGCGCCCCAACTTCTAACTTGGAAAGTGTGTGGGCACGAGTGTCATAGCGGGTCTTCACGTCCTTGGCACGTACTGCAGCCACGACTGGTCGCAGTCTTCAGCCTTGGTCTGCCACTCCTTCATGAAGGCACTAGAGTGGGCAGGCACACAGGAGCGAAGGGGCATACCAAACAGAACTTGAGCAGGAGAACGACCAGTGAAATTTGGGGCGTTACGCAATTCCAGTAAGCCTCTGTCGAACTCCTCACAGTCAATATTCCCGTTGGGTGCTGTCTTCATGATCAGATACTTGACTTTCTTCACAGCAGCCTCTGCATGCCCATTGGACTGTGGGTAATGGGAGCTTGAGGTGACATGACGCACTCCCCATCGCTGAAGGAAAATAGAAAACCCCCCGCTGGAAGTGATGTCCGCCATCGGTGCGCAGGTGAACTGGCACACCCAGTGGAGAATATCATCAGAGAACCACAACTGCAAGATGCCT
>NC_051388.1:46883531-46886031 GCF_015228065.2 Penaeus monodon | reverse complement strand
ATAATCCGCTTTTCCTTTTCTACTTCCTGCTTTTATTTCTTCCTTCTCTCCTTCCTTCCTTCTTTTCTCTTGTTCCTTCCCTGTACCTCCTTTCTGCCTGCCTGCCCTCCCTCATTCCTTCCCTCTTCCTTCACTCACTACTCTCCTTAATTTTCTCATTCCTTCTTTCATTCTCTCCTCTCTTCCTTTCTTCTATTCCTCCTTCCTTCATTCTCTCCTTCCTCCCTTCCTTCCTTCCCTCCCTCCCTCCCTCCCTCCCTTCCTTCCTTCTTTCCATCTTTCCTTCTCTCCTACAGTTCTTCCTTCCTTCCCTCCTCCCTTCCTTTCTTCCTTCCTTCCTCCTCCCTTCCTTCCTTCCTTCCCTTCCATCTTTCCCTCCTTCCTCCTCCTCCTTCCTTCTCTTCCTCCTCCTCCTCCATCCTTTCTTCCCTCCTAGAGTTCTTCCCTTTTTCTTTCCCTGTGATAAATATATTTTGCTCTTCCTATTCTAATGTCAATATTATGATCATCATAATCGCTGTTGCAGTAATTATTACCACTATCATTATTATCGCCATTCTAATTTATAGCGCTTTTATCAGCATTATCGTTATCATCATACTCTTTATCATTCTTGCAACTATTATTGTCATCATCGCCATTATCACAAATATTAGCATTATTATTAACATCATCGGCATCATGAAAATTTTCATTCATTATCATTATTATCATTTATCATTGCAATTTTAATGCCAACATAATTTACTACTCTCCCTCTATCTTTCTATCTCTATCTCCGTCTCTATCTCTATCTCTATCTATCTCTATCTGTCTCTATCTCTCTATCTCTATCTATCTCTATCTATCTCTATCTCCTATCTATCTCTATCTCTATCTCTATCTCTATCTCTATCTATATCTCATATCTATATCTCTCTCTCTATCTCCCTCTCTCTCGCCCTTTGTCTCTCTTTCCGTTATGCCCTCTGTCTCTCTTTCTCTTATGCCCCTCTCTCTCTCTCTCTTCCACGCCCTGTCTCCCTCTCATATACACACTCACGCCCTCACGCCTCACGCCCTCTCTCTTTTACACACCCTCTCTCTCACGCCCTCTCTCACTAGCCTCCTCTCTTTTCCTCCTCCTCTCTCTCTCTCTCTCTCTCTCTCTCTCTCTCTCTCTCTCTCTCTCTCTCTCTCTCTCTCTCTCTCTCCTCTTCTCTTTCTCTTCTCTCTCTTCCTCACCTCTCTCTCTCTCTCTCTCCTCCTCTTCTCTTCAATCATCATTATCATCCTTTTCTTCTTCCTATTTCCTCTTCCTGTCTTCTCCTCATTAACATCAACACCATCATATCGCATCGTCATCATCATAATCGCCGTCCTTTTTAATTCCTTCTTTTTTTTCTCCATTTTTCTCTCCAATTTTACCAAAATAGATAGAGTGCAATCTCCGCCTAACCGGAACTTCCGGTTGCAAAATACAGGAGTCTACGATTAAATTTGTATCCCAGCAGAGCCATTTTCTGTGACGCATCACACTGGAGATAAATCCTACGTTTTTTTTTCCTGTTTTACTACACACACACACACACACACACACACACACACACACACACACACACACACACACACACACACACACACACACACACACACACACAAACAAACAAGCAAACAAAATCCGTTCGAAACTTATCAAAGAATCCTGGTAAACAACCCATAAAAAAACACTCCTTTTGCGTACATATAAAAAAAATGAATACAATCAATAAGTGAAAATGTTAGAGAAATAAATACAAATGATTAATCTTTTTTTTTTTAATCATATCAGCACGTCAGGGAATGCTAGCGGCCCTTGGTGAGTGAGAGATTTTAATTCACACTCGAATGCTACTATGTCCTCGCTAAAATGATTAGGGTAATCGGTGATTCGGCGAACCTCGTTACATTCCGACGCCCGATCCCACTGCCTCTCTCTCTCTCTCTCTTTTATGTCTGACATGGATATGATTTTATCATTATCATTATTAGGAGGGCGATATTTTTTCTCTCCAATTAATTTCATGTGAGAATGATGACTCGCGCAAAATTCCAGGTGGAATCGATTCCTGTGAAACACTGTTCTGCTCTCTGTTAACCCGCGTTCCTACTCCTGGCTCCCCCTGCCTACACGGATAAAGCCTCTTCTTCATTTTCTTCTTTTTGTTCTCCTACCTCCCTCCTCCTCCTTTCTCTCTCTTTGTCCCTTCTCCTCTCTTCTCTTTTGTTTTCCCTACCTTTCCTCCTCTTTTCTCTTTGCTCTTCCTCCGTCTCCTTCTCCTTATCTTCTTCCCCTTCTTCTTGCTCCGCCTCTTTCTTTGTCCCTTTCTCTTTATCTTTCTCTTTCTCTTTCTTTTTCATTTTCTTTCTTTCCCTCTCTCTCTCTCTCTCTCTCTTCTCTCTCTCTCTCTCTCTCTCTCTCTCTCTCTCTCTCTCTCTCTCTCTCTCTCTCTCTCTCTCTCTCTCTCTTTGTCCCTTTTCC
>NC_051388.1:46851031-46858531 GCF_015228065.2 Penaeus monodon | reverse complement strand
ACTTTTGCATGTTGTAATGTGCCGGTGTGGATTACAGGTTTGAAGGATGTAATTGCCACTTGTTGTATTAAAGCTTTTGTTTAAAGCCGTGTTTTTTTCTTCTTATTCTTATTCTTATTCTTATTCTTCCTCTTCTTTCTTTTTCTTTCTTTTTTGGGGGGGGTTATTTGAAACTGATGATAAGAAACAATACTAATACTAAAAATAGCAATGAACATGAAGAAAGAGTTACCTTCCCATTCCCCCATACACCCTAGTAAACACCGGTCCTCTCCTCCCCTCTCCCCCCCTCCCCTCCTCGGTCCTCTCCTCCCCTCCCCTCCCCCTCCCAGCCTCCGTCTCCTTAATCTCTCGACACTCCTGCCAATGTGTCTGTGAGTTGTTATTTCCCGCGACTACAAAGAACCACAGATGCAGAGGGTGCATCATAGATAACGTTATTATTACGCATACGATCCCCTTTTAATAGAAAGACAGATGAAAGTTGAAGTTATAGAGTTTCGAACCCTTTTTATGGAAACAGATGGGATTCGATGCCATTTCGTGTGCTGGTTGACGTTTCTTCTTTTGTTTGTTGCAATATCCTCTCGCCTTTAACTGTGTGGGGCTTTTTTATCACTCTTTTTCATTTATTTTGGCTTTGAGGGAATTGATGTTGGTCTGTGAAGTTTGACATTTTTGGACTGCATTGTCAGTTTTATTTCCCCGTGTTTCCTTTACTTTGTTGTTTGATCCACCTTTTATGTCGACCAACCTTCTTTAATCTTTGTTCTAATAGGATTTCTTTATTTTTCATCTCTACCTTAGAGAGAGGGAGGAGAGAGAGGGGAAAAGAGAGGGAGGGTTGGATTAAGAGAGAGAGAAGGAAAAAGAGAGAGAAGAGAAAGAAAGAGGGAGAGGGAGAGAAGAAAAAATAGAGGGAGGGGGAGTAAGAGAGAGATGGAGAGGGAGATAGAGAGAGCGAGGAAAAGAATGAGAGAGGAAGAGAAGAAGAAAGAGAGGGAGAGGGAGAAGGAGAAAAAGGAATGGGGGAAATAAGAGAGAGGGAGGGAGAAACAGTGAGAGAGAGAGAGAAAGAATGAAACCGCATTGCCAGCCACCCGTTTCTATTTTCATTCTCAGTTCGCCGACGCTACCTGCATAAAATTCTAAAAAAAAATCGTATCCAAGGTAATTTATAAAGCTATCTGACAAGTTTTGTATCAATTGCCTTTCCTTCTCAGCGGCCCTATTTTCATTTCCTTACCTCGGTTTTCCCTTTTGCTTTAAACTCTACAAATTCCCTGATTTGCATATGGCCATGGCCAGGGAATCTATTCAGGTGGATAAACAGGAAACGGTTTTATTCCTTTCACTTTATTGTGTTGACTTTTCCCCTGTTCTTTGTTGCTTTCTTTCTTTCCCTCTTTTTACTCTCTTTTTCTTGTTTCGCCTTTTCTCCCTTTCTTTTTTCCATCCTTTTCTTACGGTCTTTCATTTTTCTCATTTTTGTTTTTCATAGTTTGATCTTATTTTTTTTTCTACTGCATCCCATGTGTGTTCTCTTCTTCAGCTTTTTTTTTTTTTTTTTTTTTTGTCTATTGTCTTCCCCTCTCTATCTCTCTCTCTTGTCTCTCTATCTATCTATCTACCTATCTATCTATCTATCTATTTTTCTCTCTCTGTCTCTCTCTCTCTCTATCTATCTACCTATCTATCTATCTATCTATTTAGTTTTCTCTCTCTATCAATCGATCTCTAGCAATCTATTAAGTTTTCTCTCTCTTTCTCTCTCTTTCTTCCCTTTTCTTCAGCTTCTTTTCTCTTTCTCTCGTATTCTCACTTTAGCCTTTATCTTTCTCCCTCTTCTTTCCCCTTCTTCGTTCAACTTTCCCCTTGCACATCCTCATTTTTTTTTCTTTTTCTGGACTGTTGAGTGGTTGAGAGAAAGGGACAGGAAGAAGAGGCGAAATCCAATCCCCAGACGTTGTTCTCCTTTCGGAAGCAGCATCATACATCTGGCAAGGGAAAGGGAAGAAGGGGGAGAAAGAGAGAGCGAAAGAGGAAGAAGGAAAGAAAGAGAGAGAGAGAGAAGAGAAAGGGGGAAAGAGGGAGAGAGAAAGGGGGAAAGAAAGAGAGAGAGAGAAAGAGGGAAAGAAAGAGAGAGAGAGAGACATGCTTATAGATAGACGGGCAAGCAAGAGACAGATAGAGAGAGTTCTCATACAGAGAGAAAGAAGAATTGAAAAGAAAAAGTAAAAAAAAGGCCCAAAGAAGAAAAAGATACGCACCATTGTGTACGAAGAAGCGGGACGAAGAGGGGGGATAGAAGAAAAGTAAATAAAAGAGAGAAGCAAAGAAAGAGAGTTGTAAAGAAGCTCCCAAAATGGCTCTTGCGTTAGTCATTTTTTCCCCATTTACACGACCTTTTCAAGAGACTCGGAAACTCAAGAGGACTAGGCCGGGAGGGACCTTGCAATTAGGAGAAGGGAGGAAGAAACAGTAATTATGACCGAAGTAATGATTATGTTAGAGGAGGAGGAGGATGGTGATGATGACGAGGAGGAGGATGGTGATGATGACGAGGAGGAGGATGGTGATGATGACGAGGAGGAGGATGGTGATGACGATGAGGAGGATGGTGATGACGATGAGGAGGAGGAGGATGGGGATAATAACGATAACGAGGAGGAGGAGGATGACGATGCTGCTGCTGATAATTGTGGTAATAAGAATATGATTAAGAGTAAGAATCGATAGCTTTCATATTTAAGGGTGAATTCTGAATAACAAGTGGTTGTGACGTTTCGAATCCACTAACAATACCTCTTCGGTCGAAACAAAAAGCGAAATAGATAAATCCATTCGTTCCATATATTTTTTCTCTCTCTCTTCTTCCTCTTCTTCAGCTGAGGAGGAATTAAGGTGAATACGAAAGTATTCATTATTTATAATTCTGTTATTTTTGTTATGTTTTATTTGGCCTACGCGCGTGTGTGTGCGTCTGCGTCTGCGTCTGCGTCTGCGTGTGTGTGTGTGTGTGTGGGTGTGTGTGTGTGTCTACACATGCGTGCATACGGGAGCAATGCAACTTACATTACAGTAAATAGCACATGAATGGACACTTCTGATTGAAAATTCTTCCACTTGAATAAATGAAACGTAACTGCCAATTTCCAAATGTCTGTTTGTTTGTTTAAGCAATGAATCCGTAAAACAATAGCCAGTTGATGTGCTCTCAAAATAACCAATGTATATCAGGCGCTTGCAATAACCAGTCAGTAATTCTGAGCAACTGCTTGCAACATCACACTGAAAAGCCAAGCGAAATCCAGAGAGAGAGAAGGGGGGGGAGTTAGAGAAAGAGAGAGAGAGAGAGAGAGAGAGAGAGAATGAGAGAGAGGGGGAGGGGAGCCGAGAGAGAGAATGAGAGAAATAGAGAAGGGGGGAGGAGTCGAGGGAGAGAGAGAGAGAAAGAGATATTAGGAACGAGGAATCGAGAAAAAGAGAGAGAACATGTGTTTGTGTCTGTCTTCTATGTAAATTCACACGGTTTACACAACATGTATGTTTTCCCATAACCCCATGTTAGTCTGGCATGATCCCTGCACTCAGAGATAAAGTAATCTCCGCGTCTGCTTGCCTCTCCCCCTCCCCCACCCACCTATCCACCCAAGCAGGCGTCCCGCTCGTGCTTGCGAGGACACAGCCTGTATCCAAGCAAGCACTCACGCGAGAAACAAACCATCTGTTTCGCGCTGAGGTGAAAGCAGTGACTATTTAAAAGGTTGTTCATGAAAGACGGAGGTGAGGATGAATAGAATGATGTAGGACAAGAGTATGCATTTACAGATAGATGATAAAAAGCAGAGAGAGAGGGGGAAATTCGCATAGCTTCTTTTTGTGTGATCTATGATTTTTTTTTCTTTTTTTTTTTTTCTTTTTTTTTTTTTTGTGTGTGTGTGTAAAGAGCAATTATGATAAGTCAACTTGAAGAGCGGAGTTTTTATGCGATTGAAAACCTTCGTTTAATAACCAAGTTTTGTTTATGATGGAAAACAGTTTTTATTTTTCCTCGTTCTCACTTTTACAGATCCTGAGAAAAAAAAATGAAGATATATATCCCAAAAAGTAACATTTAAGTATACCCTTAAGGTGGGTATGAATTATGAAACGATAAAAAAAGAGTTCAAATGCGTGAAGTGGAGATGCAGCGAGCGACCGCGAGAGTTTACGCCGGAGGGAGGAAATTAATATTCAACGTTGGACACTGACCAACAATATGCAAACATGAAACGATGGTTGGAATGCTAATTTGCGTTAAGAATGAAAACATGAAACAGTTGTTCTATTTATTCTGCATAGTTTCCCCTTCATGAATCATGCGTTTTTTGTGCTGTTGTTGTTTTATGCTGTTGTTGTTGTTTTTTCTTTGGGTAATGAATTTTGCTCGGTTTTATTTAGTGCTTTTTGGGAAATGTTTTATCTAACGTGATGTTCAGGAGTGTGGTTTAAACTGGTTTCAGATTTAATTATTGATATATGTCAGGGAGTTCGGTCAAGGTCATGTTATGAACACGTATGAATGCACGTTTGTTACCGGACTTTAAAGCTTTTACGTCTTTTTTTTTATTGTCATACTAATTCATCATTTGAATTTGATTCATTGAATAGGAATGGAATTTTGAAATACAGATCACCTGAATTCATCTGATATGAAAGCCCTATTAAGCGCTGATCAAGTGGAGTATGATTCGAACATTCATCACTTTTTTCCCCATGATGAAAGAGTCAGTCAGATACAAGCAATGTTTACGTGGCACAAACTGCATCAATACGATACCTTCAACTAACAAACAAAATAGAAATCAATATCATGAAAATCTCAAAAGAAAAAAAAAACATAAGCATAAGAAGATAAGATGGTTATCTTCCAGCTGATTCCTGAGGCAAGACCAAATATTGACATTAATCGAATCGAAAGGCTTTCCCCGGCATCGTATTTTCCGGTTACGATGCGAGTTTGTTTATTTAGTTTCTTTTAATGCCATCTTAATCTATTTTTATCTCCAGCCGCATGGGAACAAGTTAATTCTATCGTGTTTTAAATTTAAAGGAGGTTTAAGTATTTACGTTTTTTTTTTTTTTTTTTTTTTTTTTTTTTTTTTTTTTTTTTTTTTTTTTTTTTTTTTTGCTATATATCTTTTTTTTCATCTCGAGTGATTTTTTTTATGAATGTTTCCCAGAAGAGCTGTTTAGAGTTTACTGATTTTGGCATTGGCGTGTATATAGGCCTTGCTTTTTTGAAGGTATTGATGCTATATATTCACTATGAAGGTTGTATCGATAATAATTAAAATACGAAAGGATCGATATGTCGAATCTATTTGATAAATATAAATGGAGTTGAGAATAATAACGATGATGATGATGATGGTGATGATAACGAGTATCATTGCAGTAATCTTCACTGTCCTGGTCATCACCACCGCCATTATCATAGTTATTGTTATGCTGTTATTGTTAATATCGATATTATCATTACCGTAGTTATAATGGCAAGAATAGCAAGATGGGCTAAGTTATTATGAATCACTTAATTCATTACTGCATATTAGATTGATTACACGCTGTAGTCAGTGAGGTATTTTCACGTTATATTAGCTGCTCTGTACCATATGGCAGATTTAAATTGTTTTTTTTTAAAACTCTATAGCCCTCCTCTTTTATCTAATTCATCCATATCCGATAAACATATATATGAAATATTTATCCTATATTGATACTCAGCAGTTGAGCATAATATGATTTATCTATCTTTACCTTTACCGTCTCGTACCATTATCCGCTCATCTTAAAACCAAATACAATATTTTCGGCGCTGTTACTGTGGCTTGGGACTGTCCTTCAGGTTCTCCTCCAGCGGTAAAATATTTGAAAGTCACTGCTCAGTGCATTCTCTCTTTCTTTCTTTTTTCTCTCTTTGTTTTTCTTTATCGTTCTCTTTTGTCTGTCTCTAACTCTTTTCTTGCTCTCTCTCTCTCTTTCTCTTGTTCTCTCTCTCTTTCTCTTGTTCTCTCTCTCTTCTCTCTCTCTCTCTCTCTCTCTCTCTCTTCTTTCTCTCCCTCTCTCTCTCTCTCTCTCCTCCTCCTCTCTCTCCTCTCTCCTCTCTCTCTCTCTCCCTCCCTCCCTTCCCCCGCAACCCTCTCACCCTCCCCCTCTCTCTTTCTGTCTACCTATCTATTTCCTTCTTTTTTTTCCCTTCCTTTTCTATGTCTATCTCCATTCCCCATTCTCTGTCTTCTCTCTTCCACCGTGTCCCTCGCTCTCCCTCTTGTGCACCTTCCAGCACATCGGAAATAAAGTGCGATGCCAGAGGACACGGTTCACTGCACACCCGATCTGTGGTGAAGAGGATTGTTCGGTATTGCATAAAAAATATACATATATATATTTATATATATATATATATATATATATATATATATATATATATATATATAGATAGATAGATAGATAGATAGATAGATAGATAGATAGATAGCTGATTGGAGAACATTTCCTTTTGCATTTACTTGATCGGTACTGCAGCATTTACAAAATCAATATAAAAGATGACGAAAATTTCTAGAAAACTATTGGGAAAATTTGTGAAACTTCTCACTTCACAAGTTCCTAACCTGGCTACTCATGCATGGTCTTATTCTTCACAAAAGTTAGTCACCTGATTTGACGAAATTCGCTCTCGGGTGATGCCTGTTCATAAAAGATTTCAAAACTTGCACAATGATAAGGACAAGAATTCCTGATCGCTGACATTGCGTAACTGAGCGTGAGTGCGTGAAGGTTGTCCTTGCGTGTTCCTCGAAAAGCGAAGGCCGTAGTGGGAGGCGCGAGCGTGTCTTGTTTATAAGAGGTTTATCCTGATATGCTGCCTTTTATGGGAGATATTTGTGTACTTTAAGCTGTGTGTTCGTGAGTTTTATAGTGTGTGTAGGTTTGTGTTTTAAAGTCCTGTTTGTAAAAGGTTATCGTAATTTTATCTCGACGATGTTTGGGTGTTTTATAATGTGTGTGTATGTGTGTACTTGTGTGTACGGGATTACCTTTTGTTTACTATTGGTAGTCATCTAATTGTAATTTTGGGGGAAATTAGTCTAAAGGCAATATCACAATATCTCTCTCTCTCTTTCTCTCTCTCTCTCTCTCCTCTCTCACCTCTCCCTCTCTCTCACCTCTCCCTCTCTCTCACCTCTCCCTCTCTCTCCTCTCCCTCTCCCTCCCCCTCCCCCTCCCCCTCCCCCTCCCTCCCTCTCTCCCTTCCTCTCTTTCCCTTCCTCTCCCTCCCTTCCTCCCCCCGCCCCTCCGTGTTTCGAACAAGGCAAACCCGAGCAGAAAACCGTGCAAAGTGCGCCGTATCTCAAGCCACGAGACAGATGAGGCACGTTAGCGTCTCGACGATATTGGAACTGAATTACGGCAGCACCTGTTATCCTCGCCCCCCCCATCCCCACCTATGGC
>NC_051388.1:46838531-46848531 GCF_015228065.2 Penaeus monodon | reverse complement strand
TGGTTCTTCGCATGTTTATGTACTTGGTTTTATCTAGATTTCCTCCGCATCCTTTCTTCCGGGTGTGAAAGGAAGAGGAGATAAAAAGGACAAACGAAAACGTGACAAAGATAACAACTCGCTTATCTCTCCTTCCTTCTTGAATTTCTATTTTTTTTGTGTGTGTCCCCTTTCTCTAGTTTCCCACCCTTTCCCTCTACCCTCCACCCTCTGCTCTATAGCTTATGCCCTCCACCCTTTACCCTCCACCCTCCACTCTTTGGCTTATGCCCTCCACTATGCTCTCCACTCTTCCGCTCCCAGCTTTGCACCCTACGTCTACCATCCCCCTCCTTTTCTCCACCTTTCATCCCTTGACCCGTGTTCGTGTTGACAAATGTAGAAATGGTTATGAATGAGAGCGAATATCTTCACAGTAAAAGATATTCATTCTCATTCATACCTTTTCTGCTTCCATTCCTTACTCTCCACCTACTCTCCGTCGTCCCTCCACATTCCCAGTAAACTCCACTTTTCACTCACCACCTTTTTCCCTCCGTCCTTAGCTTACTGCCTTCCCTCCATCTTCATCTTCCCTCCATCCTCCACCCTCCAGCTCTCACTCACCCGCCCTTCACAACTGCTTCCCAATTTCCCTCCCTCTTCCCTCCACCCTTCACTTTCCACCCTCCCTCCACCTTCCCTCCATCCTTGGCTTCCCATCTTCCCTCCGTTTACAATTCTCCACCGTCCACTTTCCACTTCTCACTCACCGCCTTCCATAACTGCTTCCCACCTTCCCTTCATCTTCCCTCCATCATTAGCTACCCAATTTCCTCCATCTTCCCTCCACCCTTCACCTTCCACCTTCCACCCACCGCCCCCTCCCCCCAGCCCCCTCCACCCTCTGGATGCCCTGGCAGCTGTGCCAATAAAGGGAAAATTTGCAGCGAAGTTAAACTGTTGTCCGCGGCGTTTCTGCCAGATCTCTCGATCCTGACTTAATCCTGCGCTTCCCTTCCTGGCCTTGTTCTGTTTTGAAGGAAGGGGAAGGAGGGAGGGAGGGAAGGGAGGGAATAACAGTTTCAATCTGTGGTCCATCTCTTCCCCTCTCCTCTCCTGTTATGTTGTATGGAAGAGAAAAATGCAATTGAACTGTTTCACTGGAGTTGCTTCCTCTTTTGTTTTATTTTCATCCAAATCTATTTACACAAAATGTTTAATATCTCTCCCGTCATCCTACCTTATATCTGTCTCTTTCATCTATCTGCGTCTTCCCCGTTTCTCGCCTCAATCATTTACACTTTTCCATTTCCCCTCCATTTCCTTGTCATTTTATATTCGATCAACGACGTAAATGTTATCTTGATTAACCTTCACAGCATCTCTGGTTCAGTTCAGTCAGGATGCATTTAGTTTCATTTCGTTATAATAACATAACTCATTAAATAAAACTGCAATGCTGCTGGTGTATTACATGTTTCAGTTTTTATTTGCTAAATAATATCGTTAGCATAAGGATAAAAGAATGTTTGACAAGAGATCCATTAAATTCCCGCCGTGCTTGCAGCTTTTTTTTTTTATAATAAAAAGGCAAACATCATCAAGGAATCGCAGGGAAACTCGGGGCGCCGAGGAGGACCAAACAAGCGAAGTTTAACTCATCATGCAACTCCAGCGAGCATGTGAGGTATTACGGGAAATTATTAGGAAATTCAAAGCAAAATTCGGTACGCCTGCAACTGCCTCAAAGATTTTGAGCACCGGAGAGAACCTCCTGGGAGACTGGAACTAGCGCCGAGGCCCTGTAAGACTGCGAGCGACGGTAAGACCTTGTAAGACCGTAAGACTGGAAGATCACAGGCTGGAGCTGGGATCGGCCGCTTTCGCCAAGCCAGGGCGAGAAGTTTGACTCTAAAAGCCGTCGTTAATTATATTTTGCCGTTTTTATAGTGTGTGTGTGTGTGTGTGTGTGTGTGTGTGTGTGTGTGTGTGTGTGTGTGCTTGCGGTAATACACGTACAATCGTACAGCTGTGTGGTGGATGTTGTGCCTGGGTGTGCGTTTCTATATATCAATCTATCTCCCTCTCTCGTTGAGCATCTTTCCTGTTTTTTTTTTTCTTATCCCTTTCCCTATCCCTATCTTCCTTAATTTCCTTTTTCATCTTTCGCTCATTCTTCCCTTTCCTCTTAAAGTGCGACGAACAGGGCATGGAGGAAAGGGCGGAGATGAGGACTAAGAGAGCAGCGTGTTCGGGACAGAGTGAGGGTCAGAAGGACTGCTGGAGAGTTGGCACAAAGAGGTCCTCTCCGGTGGGGCTTCGACGTGCCTCCTGATGGATAGCTTCGTCTCCCAGTCTCTCTCTCTCTCTCTCTCTCTCTCTCTCTCTCTCTCTCTCTCTTTCTCTCTCTTTCCTCTTTCTTTCTCTCTCTCTCTCTCTCTCTCTCTCTCTCTCTCTCTCTCTCTCTCTCTCTCTCTCTCTCTCTCTCTCTCTCCCTCTCTATCTATCTATCTATCTATCTATCTATCTATATCTATATATACATATATATCTTTCCTCTTGCATCTCTCCTCTCCTCTCTCCTTTCCTTTCTCTCCCCTCTCCCCTCCATTCATTACAATCTCTCCTGTTCCGTCATTTCATTAACACTTAAAATCGATATCGCGAAGATCATTGTAAATAACCCCTCAGGCTATATTTATTTTGTTATCCTTTTCACAATCGTTCTTATTCCATTACTATTGTTGAATCTTCTCTTTTGTTATCCTCCCGTTATTGTATTTTTCTTTTCTTTTTTTCTTCCTTTAGGCCTGTAGCGAGGAGGATTTGTGTTCCTCCTCCTCTGACTCTCTGCCTGTTCGTCTTTTTTTTTCAAGTCGCATTAATCACCTCTTTCCTCTCTCCCTCTTGCTTCTTCCGTAATCTTCGATGTTTCCTTGTCTTGTTCCTCCCGCTCTTCATTTTTCCTTCTCTCCCCTCTCCCTTCCTTTCCTCCTTTCAGATTTCTTTTCTCCCTCATCTGTACCATCTTCTCTTTCCCTTTCATCTTTTCCTCCTCCTCAATTTACTCCTCAGTGCTATCCTCCTTCTTCTTAACTCTTTTGTTCTTCGTGTGTTCCTCCTTCTCCTACCTTTATCTTTTTTTCTCTTCCTTCTCTTGTTCCTCTCCTCCTCCTTCATCTTTTTATTTTTCTTCTTCTTTTCATCTTATTATTCTTATTCTTATTGATAATTATATTCATCCCTCCTTCCTCATTCCCCCTTTTCCCTATCCTTTTCTTCCTATTCCTCCTTCCTCCTTCCCCTCTTTCCCCCAATCCCTCTCTTCCATTCTCTCTTTCCTCTGTCCGTGAGGTAGCAGCCAAGATCCCGGATGTGACGAAGGCGAGCGTGTTCGGATGGGGGAAGTGTTCGAATGGGTGAGAGAACACAAGGATTAGCAATCAATAATGAGCGCTTTGAAGTTCTTTAGTCTTCCAACCCTCAAGGCGTGGGAATGAAGGGTGATCGTGATGATAACGGAGATGGCGAGGGATGTTAGGTGGTTGTGACGTTGAAGCTGAAATGGAAATAGTTTTTTTGAAGCCAAAAATAGGTTTGTGGGAATAGTTCGTACAGTGATCTTGCGTCATAATCTTGGTATAGCCTCGCGAAATTAGTAATGGAATGGAAGCAGCTTATTTGGTTAGACTAGATTACGTAAAATATTCTGTTCTCGCTTTAAACTTTAGTGAATATATTAATATCAAAACAGTTTATTTGGCCAAAAAGAACATTTTTACAAGAAATAGTACGGTTATCCAGCACTTTGGTTTTGGCTTAGCTTTGTAAATAATAATACGTTAAGAGACAAAATAAATAAAGGCATTTGATAAAAAAATAATGATAGTAATAATAATAAAAAGAAAGATGCAAAAAAAAGAAGACGAACGAAGAAAGTTGGAATATCCTGATATCCTGTGAAAGATATCTTTATCAGCAAGGAATACACCCTCAACCTTCCCGGGTTTGTCGAGCCAAGGACACTAGGCGCGAGTTCCTTCCATGCTGTGTTTCTCCTGCCTGTAGTCTTGGCGCAGTATTCTCTCATTCTTCTTGTCTGCCTGCGGTCTTCCTTCCTGGCTCCCATCTACCTATATATTACCTCTAGTCTGCCCTCTTGTCTGTTGTCTTCCCGCATGTCTGTATTCTGCCTGTAGGCTTTCTTATTGCCTGCATGCAAAGCACCACGTTCAGTTCCCCGCCAAGCCAAGCGTAGATATATTGAGTACTATGCCTGTAGTCTCCCCTTCTGCCTGTAGTCTGCCTGTAGTTTCCTTCCCTATTTTGTGCCTGCCTGTAATTTCTCCTTTCTGCCGGTACTCTGCCTGTAATTTCCCCTGCTGGCCGAAGTTTCCCAACCGGCTTCGGGAACACGCGAAAGGCGGGGCTCTGACCTAAACGGAAAGGGCCTAAAATTTCCCTAAACACGCTCTAAAGGTCATCGCTCACTCTCGGAAGGGCATAAGCAGCGTGAATGTTGAGTGCTGGATATGTTAAAGAGGAATGGTCACGGTGATGGTGGAGAAAATGGGAGGGAGAGAGAGAAAAAAAGACAGAAATACAGGAGAAAGAGAGAGAAGACGGAAGAGATGAAAGAAGGAGAGAGAAGACGAAAGAGATGAAAGAAAAAAAAGAGAAACGACGGAAGATGTAAAAGGGGAAAGAGAGAGGTGAAGACGATGGTGATAAAAGGAAAAAGAGAAAGAAGACAGAGATAACAGGAGAAAGAAAAACGATGAAGGGAGGAATGGGGAAAGAACGAAATGGGATATGAAAGAGAAAGGGAATGAGAGGAGATAGGGGAGAGAAGGAGAAAATAGAAAAAGGAGGGAAAGGAGTTAATGGTTTAAGATATATTTATAATAATAATGAAGAAGGAAAGAGAAAAGGGAGACTGATAAGAGATAAGGAGACATATAGGAGATAAGAGTCATACCTTGGTGTGTGTGTGTGTGTGTGTGTGTGTGTGTGCGTGCGTGCGTGCGTGCGTGCGTGCGTGTGTTTGTGTGTGTGTGTGTGTGTGTGAAGATATCCTTAACGAGGTATACTAAAGCCTTCAAAGTGGAAATGGAGATGGCTGATAAAGGAAAGAACAGAAGAAGGCGAGAAACAAGAAAGAAATTATGTTAAACCCCCACCTGATGCTACCTCAGAGCAGATGCAAGTGCATTGCTCGGGCAGGTGTTCAACGGAGACATATTGCTGTTGCAAGATGGTCTGCGTGAATTGAGCGGTTTTGCTCAGTCTTTACGCCGCCCTGAATATCGAGCTTTAAAAATGTATTTCATTGTACGATGACGTGACAATTACCGTATTAAATTTCTCTGTATTTCCCCGCATGATAGTACTTCTCTTGTTTTGAGACGTGATATGCTAATTAGGAGGAAAGGAAAAGCATTCAACGGTGAACTCCCAGGATAGTCTTGTGGGTTGACCTCGAAAGAATGTTGACAAATGAGCAGCAGTAAAGGCTGTTCTGTGTGCATTATTTTTGTGTCGAATAGCAGCGTTGGGGTAGGGCTTCACACACACACATATGTCCACACAATGTACGCGCTCACACATAGATGAGTGCACATTCATACATACCTAAAGAGCGACACTACAAACACTTCATGCATACGCAAACAGAACATCAACATAAGGACATCAGTGTTTCCGCAAGCACACGCATTTCCAGTTACACACATACACATACGTCCATGTGCACACAGGTGCACACACACGCACACAGACACTCCCAAGTCTCACCAGCGCGGCTTGCAACGGCAGATGTTACCGTTAAACAAACATGGGTGTTGACACGACTTAATTATATTGTGCTTTACCTTGCACGCCGAGGGGAAATAGGAGATGACGTTATAGGATTTTGAAACGTGGGTGTGTATTAATCTTTTCTTTAGTTTTTGAGATGTTTTTCTAAAGAATGAAATTGTTTGGATTAAGGGGGGGTGGTCTTCTGAAAACACAAGACGCGCCTCGATACGTGGGTGTGTTGATTTAGGCCTTAGGGATGATGTCGGCTGTGTTTTTTTCCGTGTATTGACCTAAGACTAGGCCTAATTATTATTAGCGGGGGTCGACAGCTGACAAGGAAAAAAAATCGATTAACTCTTTTTTATGTATCCTTTACATCATCTTTTTTCACAGTGAGTTATTGCACTTTTATTCAGATTCTGTTTTTAAAGTCACACCCCTATATTTGGTTTATTGTTTAACTGTTATTATTATTTCTTTAATCTATTACAATTATCACTTGTTTTTGCGTTACTTCTTTTTCACAAAGTCGCCTTTCTCTCTCTCTCTCTCTCTCTCTCTCTCTCTCTCTCTCTCTCTCTCTCTCTCTCTCTCTCTCTCTCTCTCTCTCTCTCTCTCTCTCTCTCTCTCTCTCTCTCTCTCTTTCACATCCTCCCGACGTAACCTGAATCCTCGTTCGAAATGCCCGCCAAGGAGAGGAAAATCCCGTTGAATTCGAGATGTCAAATAAGCCCTTTGGAAAGTGTGAGGAAGGGAATGGGAGAAAGGAAGCGAAGGGAAGAAAGAAAGGGAAGGGAACAAAAGAAGGGAAGGGAAGAAAGATAGGGAAGGGAAGAAAGGGAAGAAGGGAAATTAAAATAAAGGAGGAAAAGAGGAAAAAACGAAGGATGGAGAGGAATGTTAAAAGAGGAATGGGGATAGGAAGGAAAATCCACGGGGAGAGGATTAAGAGAGGGAAAATTAATAAATGTAGGGAGGAGAGAAGAAAAGATGGCAAATAGTGAAAATGTTGAAGAGATGAATAAAAGAATAAAGGAAAGGGAAGAATGAGAGCACACAGAGAGAGGGGGGGGACAAAGAGGAAAAGGGAAGGAAAATCGACGAGAGAGGGAAGAAGAGAAAAGGAAAAAGTAAAATTAAAAGGTTTCTGAGAGTGAAGCAAGATCAGGAAAACATAAGAAGAGGAAAAAAATAAAGGGAAGAAGGAAAGATAAAGTACAAAGAAAGATAGATAAAGAAGATAAAGTACAAGAAAGGGGAAAGGGAGAGAAAAAAAAGAGAAAATGAAGACAGGCATAGAAAAAAATAGGTTACTGTTACGAGCGAACTAGAAGGAAATCCTTAAACCAGGACATACCCCCCCCCCCCCAAGGACAGGATACGCCAGGTAGGATTCATGGCGCCATAAGGAGGCCGTAGGATATCATTACGGATCATTACGGCCTCAGGACAGCAAAGGACCCCGTCGTTCATTAGAGGATTTTTATATGACGTCATTCGCTGGTTTCTTTATGGATTCTGGAGAGATTTCCTCTCTCGTTTGATCTCGGTTTTTGCCTGTCTGCTGTCTGTTCCTGTCTCCGTCTCTCTGTCTTTGTATGTATCAGTCTCTTTTTCTCTCTCGCTTTCTCTCTTTTTTCTCTTCTCTCGTTCTCTCTCTTTCGCTTTCTTTCTCTATCTCTCTATCTATCTTTCTTTCTTTATTTCCCTCTCCCTCTCCCACTCCATCTCCATCTTTCTATCCCTCTTCCTCCTTCCCCCTCCCTCTCCCTCCCTCCCTCCCCTTTCCCTCCTTCCCTCGTCCTTCCTCTGCCTCTCTCTCTTCCTCTCCCTCCCTCGCTCCCTTCCTCCCTTCCTCCCTCCCTCCTTCCCTTCTCCCTATCCCTCCCTATCCCTATCCATTCCCTCCTTCCTCCTTCCTCGCCGCTGCGCCCTCGCCTCCCCTCGGCAGCGCTGGAGGAGTGCCAGGCGACGGTGTCATGTCCCGGGAGATGCCAGAGCTGCTCCTCCTCGCCTGGAGGTCGTTTCCCCTTGATCGTGTGAGGTTCTCATCTCATGCCGTGTTTTCAGACTCGTATCAAATATCTTGAGGTTTTATCAGAGGGAGTGTTATTAGGATTCTTTCGGGCCGTGACTTTGCGTTTTTTTTTTTTTTTTTTTTTTTTTACTTAGAATTAGGTGTATGTGATCACTAATGCATGCAGGACACGTACATGCACGCACGAGGACAAACAAGCACAAAAAACGCGCGCCAACACACACACACACACACACACACACACACACACACACACACACACACACACACACACACACACCCACAACACACACACACACACACACACACCACACACACACAACACACACACACACACACACACACACACACACACACACACACACACACGCCACACGCACACACACACACACACACACACACACACACACACACACACACACACACACACACACACACACACACACACACACACACACACACACACCTGTACTTAACACCGAGGCAGAATGTGAGCCTCGGAAGGTGAACACACAGCGCTCCTTTGTCCAGTTTCTTTAAGCATTCAAACCTCCATTGTTGCATCGTATATTTAGAACCATTCACGGCAACCACGTGCATATTCTTAGGCAGAATAATGCACAGCGCAATTGCTCTACGCCTCTGAACACAGTGCATATAGCTTGCCGATATGCTGTAGGTTGTAGGGGTATGTTGTGTGAAGACATGTTGATGAGAGTTTGTGCAGGTGAGTTTAAGGGAAAAGGAGATGGAGGAGGAACGAGAAGAGCGTTAGGGAAAGATCAGAGTGAGAGAGAGAGAGAGAGAGAGAGAAAAGAGAGACAGAAGAGAAGAGAGAGAGAGAGAGAGAGAGAGAGAGAGAGAGGGGGGCACTTGAAAAAAGGAATGACAAAAGGAGAGAGAGGAGAGGTTTTTGACGCGAAAGACAGACAAGAAGAAAGAGAAACAGACAGAAGAAATCTCGTCCTAGGTACGAGAGGTTTTATTTGAAGACGAAACGATAACAATAAGACCTGGAGAACTGTGACATTTCATAAACACCCGAAGGTTTATTCAGGCGCATGACAAGTCTAGTTATCGAAGACGAAATTAGACTGTCAACATCTTTTCAACCGCTCCTGTCAAAACGCAGCATCACACAGCGACGAGAGTAAAGAAAATAAGGACAAATATGTATGACGGGAAGTATCTTCTTCTTCTCCTTTATTGTTGATATTTCAAGACATGTTCCTTCGTTGCAAATTGGAAAACTTTGAGAAGTCTTTATTTCATCCCTCTGGCTTCATCTTTTTTTAGCCCTTTTAGATTTGTGAGTTTCGGGATTTCTTTCTCCCGTCTCTCTCTTTGTCTTTGTTTGTTTCTCTCTCTCTCTCTTCTCTCTCTCTCTCTCCTTCTCTCTCTCTCTCTCTCTCTCTCTCTCTCTCTCTCTCTTCTCTCGCTCTCTCTCTCTCTTCTCTCTCTCTCTCTCTCCTCTCTCTTCTCCTCTCTCTCTTCTTTTTCTCTTTTCTCTCTTCTCTTCTTTCTCTCTTTTCTCTCTCTCTCCTTCTCTCTCCTCTCTCTCTCTCTCTCTCTCTCTCTCTCTCTCTCTCTCTCTCTCTCTCTCTCTCTCTCTCTTCTCTCCTCTTTTCTCTCTCTCTCTCTCTCTCTCTCCTCTCTCTCTCTCTCTCTCTCTCTCTCTCTCTCTCTCTCTCTCTCCTTCTCCTCTCTCCCCTTCCCCTTCCCCTTCCCCTTCCTTTCCCCTTCCCCTTCCCCTCCCCTCTCCCCTCTCCCCTTCCCGTCCCCCCTACCCCTCTTCCTTACCCTTAACCCTCTCCCCCTTCCTCTCCTCTCCCCATTATTCTCCCCCACCTTCATCCCGGCACCGCGCTTCAAGGCCAAGGAGGCGGGAGAGAAGCCATTCACGGCTGCTTGTGGCCCAGTTGTGTCAACCGAACATTCAACTCTTGTCGAGAAGGGTGGGGGAAAAGGGAAATTGGGGGCTGGAATGTCCTCGGGGAGGGAGGCAGGTTTGGGGTAAGGATTGCGAGGGGGAAGCCTTAGTAAGGAGGGAAATACATTTGTGGGAAGGAAAGCATGGGTTGAAGGAAGGAAGAATATTCAGCTCTTGTCGAAAATGGTGGGGGAAAAGGGAAAATAGGAGCGGGAATGTCCTCGGGGAAAAATACAGATCTAGGGTAAGAA